>NW_027069540.1:931334-1002912 GCF_002906115.3 Quercus suber
AATAAAAAAAAAAAAAAAAAAAAAAAAAAAAAAAAAAAAAAAAAAAAAAACCAAAGTTGTTGTAATTGTTAGGTTCTTTGGGCCCAACATAAATAGCTCATTAGACATTAGTTGTGAATTGATGTGATGATACACTTGAAGCTTTCATTCTTCTTTGACAGTTCACCAACAGCAAAATTTGCCAAATAGTACAATTTCTGAAATATTTTAGCCGGATAGCACACGTTCAAACTTATTTAGTAAGTTAGACACTTTTTGGAAGTCGATTTTAGCAAACTCGACTTCCAGGCAAAATCAACCCCCCCACTGCAAATATTTAAGTTTGACGTGGAAAAAAAAAAAAAAAAAAAGCCACCTGAAAGTCGAGTTTACTGAACTTGACTTCCAATGAAAGTCGACTATACCAAACTCGACTCCAAGCTTAGGTTAAAAACATTTCATAGGGGCAAAAAAAAAAAAAAAAAACTTATAACTAATCCTGTAAAAATTTACTAGAAGAAAAAAATTACAATTTTCATCTTACAAAACTTTGCATAGCTAGACTCTTATCGATGTAGTTGTAATTTCATGTTAAAAATGGAAGCATAAAAATATGATTTAGGTGAAAGAAGATCAATTATGAGAATGTTGCTTGAATGAAATTCAATAATGAAGAATGAATAGGGTAAAAAAAGATGAATTTTAGAAAACAACACTCAATATGGTAAATTTAGGAAAACCAATGGAACAACTATCCCAAAGTAAAAATCACTAAAAGGGGAAACCTCCTAACAAGCAGTCTACTATAGTAAATAGAAGATTAAGATGTAGTACAAAATCTTTAGACTTTAGACTCTACAATCCTAGTAGATGGACTTAGTGTAGAAAATCTTCTACAGTTTCAAAATCTCTAAACTCTTCTACCATATGAACGCTATATAGATGATGCACCCGTGATCACAACCAAAATCTTAGAGACTCCAATAGCCTTTTGAAGATTTGAATAAATGTCTCTGTGGTCCACTCACTATATGTAAGGTATTCTCTCCTCAAAGATATTCAATGGAAGAGGTTAGAAAGATTGTAGTAACGTTCAAATCTAGTCTCTCTTAACTTGTGGTTGTCTATCTTTTCTCTAAATTAGGGTTTAAGTGGCTACAAAAAGCCCTTGGAAAAGTTCAGGTTGGTGACTTTTTACAAAATTCAGTCAACCTAACTATCGAGAAAACTCCTCTAGAAGTCCATATTGATGAGTTTGGTTGACCCAAATCTTCAGATCAACAACTTCTACTTTTAGTGGGTTCCAATTAGCTTAGCTGTTAATGTCTCTTGTTGTCAAATAAGAGATCTGGGATTCAATCCTCATCTATACCAAAAACCAATCGGTGTCTTAGTCTAATGATAAAGAGTAATCATCAGAAGCAGTTGTCATAGGTTGAAACCCTATCTAAAAAAATAAAAAATTCAACTTTTAGCTCTCTTCTTCTTGAAAACTCAAATGAACTTAATCTAAAATTACACAAATACATATGAAACTTGTTGCAATTACAATAGAAACTTTGACATGGAATTTGCCAACACTAAATGGTGCTAACATAATTGATTTCAATTGGGGAACCTCAAATTCACTACCTACTAAACTCTACTTAAGTTTTGTTTCTCCCCAAAATTCCTATCTTGTAATTCTACAATACTATCTGGAAGATAAATAATGCTACAAAAAAACTAGCCTATTGCGGTGGGCCAAAACCGCCGTAAAAGCCCAAAAAAACACCGCTAAAGGTCCATTTGGCCTATTGTGGCAGTTCTACCCGCCAGCCTTGCGGTGCCGCAATAGCTCTATTGCGGTGGTAACAAAAAACGCCGCAATAGATCTACCATTTAGTGGTGTTTTTGGTCTATTGTGGCGGGCTAAAAACCACCACCATATGAGGTTGCCATTTGGTTAATTGGCCTTTTAGCGGCGGTTAATAAGCGCCGCTATAGGGCTTCATGTACAACATATCCTACATACCTTTTAGCAGTGGTTTCGCCCACTGCTATATGTTTGAAGCTTTAGCGGCGAGCAATAAACGCCACTATAGTTCTTCAATTATTTCATAATTTTAGTCCTTCAACCTATTCAGTAATCTATAAAAGAAGCCATTCACTCATAAATTTAACTAAACCAGCAACTTTCTAATGCAAACCAGCAACTTTCTAATGCAAAGAAACATAAAAGGCCATCTGATGTTCTTCTTGCACCTTTATATGTGAGATGACTACGTTGAAATTGAATGGGTGATTTAGGATAAGAGCTCCTCCTAAAAGTAATTCATACCAATAGAGCTCTCCAAAGATACTCAAAAGAAATAATATACCCATATAATATTGTCTCAAACTTGCTTGCTAACAATAATATTGGCTCAACCTTAGGAAAGAAGAATGACAGGCTAACCTTCATTTGCTTAGAAAAAACATTTGAATGGAAGCAAATGTGCCACGCAGAGACATACATACGGCCATGATACAAGAATGACCTCTCAAGTGCACAAGAATAATTGTGTTGAACAACCTGAAACAAATACTCTATTAATTAGGCCCACAACTGGAATTACCAGAGGGAGAACATAAAGAATCATATATACTTATAGTTATATATATGCAATTTGAAACTTCAAGAGATTAAAATTACCGCTAGAGCAGAGTTTATGCAACTCACCTCACTTGGAGGGAGGTCAAATATTGTTTAAAGAGACCCTGGCTTTTGATGAACCACAGTTGGCCCTTGTTTATCTAAAGAAATCCTTCTTCAAGCATTAGCTCCAGCATAGCCATTCGCATCCCTAATGGTAAATTATTAGTCATTACAATAGAAAATTTAAATTGATTAGAAATGAAATGATAATACTAACAATAACACAACAATATTTGAATTAAGATTCCATCCTAGTAATAAAGAATGACACATAGGGGTAAGGGTGGCGGTGGGAAATGTAAGGTTCCATCCTTATTTGAATTAATTAATGTATGGCAAATAGTTTTCTTTCCTTTATGACGATGATGAAGGTCACAATGATGAAGACGAAGACGAAGATTGTGACGGTGGGAAATGTAAGGCTCTCTTGAATTGTTTGTAAGGTACTACTCTGTAAACAAATGGCACAAATTTTAGGACAACTGTTGGTGCAGTAGAAAAATGTTTAGGTGAAAGATCATTCAGAGTAGATATCCAATTTAACATTAATTTCATGGCCTGAATAACCAAAAACAATTTTAGGAAACAAAATCAGTTAGATATGATCGGCATACATGAATTAATCCTAATCAACCCTTCAAAAATAGAGGAAACAATAGAGCACAGACTTTTAAAAAGGAGAGGAACATGGAATAAGAGGAAGGGGGAAACATTAGAAGGAAATCACCCAAATGAAAGTAATCCATACCTTCCCTTCTTCTTGAGGAAATCTGCAATAATGAATACTTTCCTCTGACCCACTGGTAACTTTTTGAAGATTTTGATATAGAACTCTAGTGAAGAATGGTGTGAATGGTGCCATCACTTTACATGAAACTAGAAGGACCTAAAAAACACATAAAAAGACCTAAAACATAAGTGAATGTTATGATGCCAGGCATTTCCTCAATAGCTAAATAGCACGTTGCACCAAAATATGAATAAGCAAAAATAGAACACTAGGAAATGTGACACAAAAGTGTCCCTAATCTAGAACAATTTCAATGCTCCCAAATTACAAGTTGTATCAATTAACAGAGGCAGGAGCAAGACTTGAGTTTAGATCCTTTTCTTTGATGATAAGACTGGAAGTTACCCATCCAAATCAAGTTCTCCAATAATTAAATAGTAATCAGGAAGAGATTCAGTACAGAATAAGCATTTGTCTAGGTAAAAGAAAGATTTACATCCCCTCACGAAGGAGAAAATGGGAAGAAAAAAAAAGCACTCATAATATTATGCTTGTAGATGAGAATAAATTGATGAATGACCAGAAAGCTTAGGGGATCTAACCACTAGGCTGCACCCTAACAAGTAAATTTTTTCAATGATGTGGCATGCTAATTTGGGAATGTTGTGAAATTGTTGTGGCTTTTTGTTGTGTCCATAGCATTATTTATAATATAAAATCTAAATATAGCATTTTATATAGTTTTCTTGTGCTTTACAAAATATACCCAACTAATTTTTAGTTTGAAAAGTATATATTTTCACAAAAATCTACAGGATGTCTAGGCAAGCAATTTGCAAACTAATCTATAAAATGAAACAACTAGTTCATGAGCCATATTGTACTTAAAAAATTAAATTAACTATGCAAAGTAGATAGACAACTGGCATGGTAACTAAAATAATAGGGATTATTGGATAAAACCACAATAGCAACAGGGACTCCGCCAATTGGAATAGGGACCAACTAACAGTATCAGGACCATAAATAAAACAAACCACATAAGATAGGACTAATTGTGTGATGACACCATAGGTTACATAATGGCATGCAATCAAAATTGACTAATACTTAAAAAAAATTAAAAATTAAAGGCGTAAATGCTCTTTTCGTCCCTACATTTTGGGGTCATTTCTTTTTTGGTCCCTACATTTCTATTTTACCACTTTTAGTCCCTATTCCAATTAACGCTTGTTATTTTAGTCCTTTCTGTCAGCCACCAGACGGAAATAGCTGACGTGACTAACGAACTGATTAAAATATTAATAAAAATACACCGTGGCTCTCCTTACCCATGCCACATGGGTTTCCCGTCCCTTTATTCGTACATGACCCTCACTACAACCACCTGTGGCTTCAACTGAACCCCCAAATCGGTTCACCTTCCACCTTCTCTTTCTGTGAAACCCCAAACCAAATCAGTCCACCTTCTCTTTTGATTTGAGATAGCCATCAAACCACCATCGCAAACAAACAAACCTAGAAATAGATATACCCAAACCCATTTTTCTTGGAATAGCAGAGAAAAGAAAAGCCGTGAGATCTCTATCTATGTGAGATAAAGACCAAACACATAGGTATTAGCTCTCTCTCTCTCTCTCTCTCTCTCTCTCTCTCTCTCTCTCTCTCTCTCTCTCTCTCTCTCTCTCTCTCTCTCTCTCTCTCTCTCTCTTTCTTTGCCCTTATATATATAGCTAGCTTTATATTATGCGTAAGGGCCACAATGTTGCTTTTGTATATTCATTGTTTAGGTTTCGACTTTATCGATTTTTTTTTTTTGTTACTTTTGACTATTTGTTGGTCCTTGTCTGGGTATGTGCTTCTTTGTGACTTCCAATGTGGTCCTCGTTTTCCCCTGTTGAAGATAATGGCTGATTTTGTGTGTGATGAATACTAAATTAGTGGGCCAAAATGCTTATGATATATAATGTTAACATGTGTTTGTTTGTGGATTACTATGCATATGTCTTTTTTTTATGACATTGTTGTTTAATATGTGTTTGTGCTTTCCAACGTGGTCCCTCTACTCCCCTATTGAAGATGATGTGCATTACCATATTATATAATTCAAAATAGTTGAGGTGGATTGTGGAAAGATGAGTGTTGAGTTGGTAAATAAGTAATGTGTGATATTTTGTTAACTAATGAGTGCTGTTTTGGAATGTAGTCAGTATTATTTAACTAATGGTTAATATTTTGTTAACTAGTGGTTTATATGTGTTTTGCATGTAGCATGAGTGAGCTATTTAGCTTGTTTGTGCATCATGGTGGGTATTTTAGTGATAACCCTCGAAAATATATGGGAGGTAAAGTGGATGTAATGGACAATTGTGACCCTGATAGGTGGTCCAAGACATAAATTAAGGGTATATGCAAGGAGTTTGGGTACACCTCTGTGAGGAGGATTTGGTATAAAATGCCTGGTAGTGATCTAGAGATGGCTAATTTCCATTTGATAGTTAATGATGAATGAGAAAGAGATGTGTAGGGTTTTTTATGTTTAGTTTTAAATAGAACCAAAACAACGTAGTTTTGATAATAGTGACTTTAAAAATGAAAAGGAAAAAAAAAATGCTGTCATGGAGGTTAGAACCATGGACGGGACCTTGAAAAATATGCATGGCATGCATGCTAACCACTAAGGCAACATATGTTTTAGTTGTTCATTATTATTATCCATATATGATATAAAACTGAAATTTTTGACTTACTTTAAAATTAGGATTAAAAAAATAATTATAATTTTTTTTAATTAGACCTCACATTAGATTTTTTTTTTTTTATATATTAAAAAAAAAAGGACTCACTTTAGGTTTCAATACAAAGAAAAAGAAAAAATAAAGACTCACGAAAAAAAAAAAAAAAAAAATAGACTCCTGTTAGGACTCTCTCACTATTTAGTTTTTAAAAGACCACACATTAATTTTTTTTTTTTTTTTTTTTTTGAAGGACTCACTTTAGGTTAAAAAAAAAAAAAAACTTTAAGATAAGGAAAAAAGAGAGCGAGACTCTCATTAAAACTCTCACACTATTTAGTTTAAAAAATTAAAATGATGATAATTATTAATTTTGAAAATTCAACCGTTGGATCACATTTTCTATATGCTCTTAACATGAATGCCAATTTTCAAGCTAATTATATGTAATTTACCATTTGATCTTTAGACTCATCTTTTATGCGTTGTTTTAAACTACAAAAACTTGAATTTAAACAATTGATTAATGACATGGCTATTAATCTTTGATCACCATGAAATTTTTTAAACATAAAAAATATATGAAGATAATGTGATCTAATGGTAAATTTGTCAAAATTCACATTGAATTAAGAATTATAGGGTTTGGTTCAAGTTACACTTGATGTAACTCTAAAAAGTGTTACACCAACCAATAACTTATTGTTGAATTCATATTTTTAAAATCCAACCGTTGGATCACATTTTATATATGTTCTTAACATGCATGCCAATTTTCATATCAATCGGATGTAATTTACCATTTGATCTTTAAACTCATCTTTTATACGTTATTTTAAACTACAAAAACTTGAATTTAAACAATTGATTGATGACATGACTATTAATCTTTGATCACCTTAAAATTCTGTAAACATGAAAAATATATGAAGATAATGTAATCTAACGGTATATTTGTCAAAATTCACATTGAATTAAGAAATATTGAGTTGGGGTCAAGTTACACTTGATGTAACTCTAAAAAATGTTATACCAACCAATAACTTATTATTGAATTTATATTTTAAAAATCCAACCGTTGGATCACATTTTCTATATGTTATTAACATGCATGTCAATTTTCATACCAATCGGATGTAATTTACCATTTGATCTTTAAACTCATCTTTTATGCGTTATTTTAAATTACAAAAACGTGAATTTAAACAATTGATTGATGACATGGCTATTAATCTTTGATCACCGTGAAATTTTGTAAACATGAAAAATATATGAAGATAATGTAATCTAACGGTAGATTTGTCAAAATTCACATTGAATTAAGAATTATAGGGTTTAGTTCAAGTTACACTTGATGCAACTCTAAAAATTGTTACACCAACTAATAACTTATTGTTGAATTCATATTTAAAAAATCCAACCGTTGGATCACATTTGATATATGTTCTTAACATGCATGCCAATTTTCATGTCAATTAGATGTAACTTACAATTTGATCTTTAAAATCATCTTTTATGCGTCATTTTAAACTACAAAAACTTGAATTTAAATAATTAATTGATAACATAGCTATTAATCTTTGATCACCTTGAAATTTTGTAAGCATGAAAAATATATGAAGATAACGTAATCTAATGGTAGATTTGTCAAAATTCACATTGAATCTGTATCTCTAATATTCCTCCCCAACGCAAACCCTATACTTAAGGCAGCCAACGTGTTAGGCCTCTACAGGAGTTTCCTTGGTCTCCACTCTCAGCCTCTTTTCTCCATGGATGGATTCAACCACAGAGCCGATTAGGTTAAATAATTCCCCCTCTGTCATTCTCTTTCCTGATTGATCTTCTTCTCAAGAAATTCTTTCTCTACGATTTTCTCTAAATCTTATTTTTTGAGTTTCGGTTTCAGGTAATGATGATGATGCCAATTACTCAATCCCAATGCCAAGTGAATCCTAGCAGAGGTGTGGTTGCCTTTATCTATATATATATATATATATATATATAACTGAAACTTTTGAAGCTCCCACAATTTTCCACATCAGCATTAACTAAATTAAAAAAAAAACATTAATTAAATTATAAAAAATAATAATAAGAAGCCCAATTTTTTTTTTTTCCAAAATCGTGAAAAGCAAACCTGATACCCACAAACCCAACTCCCTCTTTCTTTCTATTTCTCTACCCTTCTCCCCAAAACCCAACTCTGAATTTCAATCCCAGACGCCCTCTTCTTCTCCTCTCTCTTCTCTAAAACCTTCCCTAAAAGCTTCCCTAAAACGTTCTCTTCTCGCCTCCCTTGGAAACCAAATTTAATCATCAATCTGTATCTCCAATATTCCTCCCCAACGTAAACCCTATACCTAAGGCAGCCAACGTGCTCGGCCTCTGCAGGAGTTTCCTTAGTCTCCACTCTCAGCCTCTTTTCTCCATGGACGGATTCAGCCACAGAGCCGATTAGGTTAAATAATTCCCCCTCTGTCATTCTCTTTCCTGATTGATCTGCTTCTCAAGAAATTCTTTCTCTACGATTTTCTCTAAATCTTATTTTTTGAGTTTCGGTTTCAGGTAATGATGGTGATGCCAATTACTCAGTCCCAATGCCAAATGAATCCTAGCAGAGGTGTGGTTGCCTTTTCAGTTGTCACCGTTGGCATCACCAAGTCTATCTCTATCTCTCTTTTTATAATTTTAGATTGTTTAATAAATAATGGAAACTCGTAGTTCTGATAGTTCTTCATTGCATGAGAAGAGAAAAGAGGCCAACCCTATCACCCTCAAAGTGTTCGACAAAATGCCTGGCTTGGAGGCATGGCTAATGAAGATAGCTTTTGACCTTAACATAGTCCAAGTTTGTTTTGGATTGTGTTTATCAGTGAATAACTAATGGACCAAGAAACTTAGTTATAATCTATAATCAATTCAATTTAGTAGATTCTTTTTTAATTCTCAAATATAAAATTGCTTGCTTATTGTCTTCCCTGATTTTGTACTCAACTGTATATGATGGTTTAGATTGATTTTATTAGGTATGCATTTATTTGTTTAAAGGATTAGTATTTGTAGTTTGAGAATTAAAGAAAGAGATTGAATCACGTTTTAATTCTCTATTATTGATTGAAAAAAAAAAAAAAAAAGTCTTTGTTTCTCCATAATTTATAAGATCCTTCTATAGTGGTGGCTATTTCAAGAGATGCTTTAAGTTCAAATCAATGTGTCAAATTACCTAGCTAAAGCATCTGACAACTATAATTATGAAAAACAATAACTCAGCCCTCAAAAAATGTTTGAATTTTGGCAGTGTTTAAATTTTCAATATAGATTTAACAATGTTTCTTTCTCATTGTAATTTGTGATATATGTCAATGATGATTTTAGGGTCCTCCAACTCATGAAAGTATGCAAGATTTATGTTTCTTTCTCATTGTGTTTCTTCCAACCCAGATGGATACAAGAAGAGAGAAGTTTTGACGCTAAGGTTGACAGTCATAAGTGGAGAGATTCCTAATCCAATTAAGTTTCCAATATATATTCTCTTTGGTTTTGCTGATTTTTCATACTCTACATTGTTTTTGGGCAGTACTGGTAACTGGCAAGTTCAAAATGCTCATTTTCTTTTTTAGTAGCTTTAATCTTGTGCTTTCTCCGTCATATGTCTCTTCTATTGTTGACCATTTAGCAAGGCCATTTATAAGTGAAATGAACCTTCTGTGTATTCTTGCATTGCCATCACTATGTTAGTTCTATTTTTTTTTAGTGTATTACATTAATGTTAGTGTGTATCATATTTCTATGTTTCTTATTTTACTCATTGATTGTTTAGTGAAATATGATACCGAAACATTGAGCATGCGTGTGAATTTAATTAGTAATGTATATGTTAGGTTCTAAAGATTTAGAAATTTATGTATTTAGAACTCTAATCTGTAATGTTGGCAAACCATGATCAAAACAATATGTTTAAGTCTTGTTTAGGCTTGCTCAAAGTTGGATCTTTCATGTAAAGTTGGAATCGAGAGGCTGCAGATGCATTGGTGCATTTCAGTCTGGCTCGATCGATCGAAAGAAAGACTCGATCGATCGAATCTCGGGCAGAATGTTTTTTCTGTAGAATATTCCAGCTCAGCCCTAACTCATTAAATGTTTTAGGTTTTCTGTTTTTACCCTAGGTATATAAAGAAAAACCCTAACCACATTTTTATAGTTGCTCCTGTTGTATTGTTGCTCATACTTTTCTGTTTTGCGTAAATCTCTTGTGAGATCTAGAGGAGTTTTGCTTTACACAAAGTTTAGGGTTTTCTAGGTAGAGATTACTTTAAAACCTTGATGATCAACTCGGTTGCTGCCATTGGAGCTTAAAGAATAACAAGCATGGGTGCTTGTAGCTGATTGGAGAATCCAAGAAAGAATGAGTCCGTGGATTCGGAGTTTGCACGTGGTCGTGTCAGTAAGTTCTACTGGTAGGTAGCATTAGGAAGTCAAGCAGAGAGCTTGTAAGTCCTTTTGTATGAACTTCAATTCTTTCATAGTGGATTTAGGTTTACCTTGAGGATAGTTAGGTCAAATCCTCTCCAGGTTTTTTACCGGTTTGGTTTTCCTAGATGATCATATTTTGTGTTATTTTTTATTCCACTGCTTTATACTTTTGATATGATTGTATGTTTGTGATAACCTAGAATTGCATAATTTGACTAAGTAACAACTTGGCTAATTAACTAGGTTAATCTGGTTGTTTTAAGGGGTCTAAAATCGTTCAAGTGGTATCAGAGCGGGTAACTCTCTTGTTGGAAATTTTTTGATCTCTGAGCTGATCCTTGACCCCTGTTGTCATGGATTTTTGGAAAATCATTTTGCTTATATATCAACTTGCCTACTTGTTGTCTTTGCCTCTTGTTGTTTTTGTTAAATATTTACTTGAGTATCTTGATTTAACCATATGTGATAGGAATTATTTATGCTATACTGCTTTAACCGCCTTAAAGGCACATGATTCTTGTCTTTGGTATTTGAATAATGGTTGTTCCAGGCATATGACAGGGAACAAAAGTTTATTCAAAACACTCTTTGAAGGAAAGATTGGAACAGTCACTTTTAGAGATGGAAGCAAATCTGTGATCAGAGGCATTGGAACTGTGGATATTCCAGATTGCCAGTGTTTGAAGATGTTTGGTATGTTGATGGACTGAAGGCCAATTTACTCAGCATAAGCCAGATTTGCGACAATGGTTTAAATGTTCTTTTCACCAAGTATGAATGTGAGATACTTGATGGAGGAGGTGACTGTATGTGTGTTGGTGTAAAGACAGCTGACAACTGTTATGGCATAACACCAAGTGTGAACAACAAGTGCTTTAGTGCAAAGATTGATCAAGTTGATTTGTGGCATCAACGGTTGGGACATGCCAGTCATAAGCAGTTAGAAAAGATTTCCAAATATGAGGCAGTTATTGGTTTACCTAAGTTTGAGAAGATAGATAAGTGCATTTGTGGACCATGTCAGATAGGTAAACAAGTGAAATCCAAGCATCCGTCTGTGACTAGTGTTCAAACTTCAAGACCTCTAGAGCTATTGCACATTGATCTCATGGGTCCTGCCAAATTTTAGAGTTTGGGTGGAAAGAAGTATATTCTAGTTGTTGTGGATGACTTTACTAGATATACTTGGGTTGTGCTTTTGAAAGATAAAGCTGAGACTCTTGAGAAGATGATACATATGTGGAAGAAATTGCAGGTTGAGAAAGATACTGTGATAGTCAAAATAAGAAGTGATCATGGAAGAGAATTTGAGAATACCAAGCTGGCTACTTTCTGCAATGATCAAGGCACTCATCAAGAGTCCTCTTTACCCAAGACATCTCAACAAAATGGGATTGTGGAAAGGAAAAACAGGGTTGTACAGGAGATGGCACGGGTTATGTTACACAACAAAAAGTTGCCAAAATCCTTATGGGGAGAAGCTGTCAACACTGCTTGTCATACCCTCAACCGAGTGTATTTCAGACCTGACTTCAAGAAAACTCCCTATGAACTCTGGAGAGGGAAGAAGCCTGTTGTCAAATATTTCAGGATATTTGGCAGTGACTGTTACATTCTACGTGACAGAGAGAACCTAGAAAAGTTTGATGCAAAAAGTGACAAAGGATACTTTCTAGGATCTCTTCCACTAGTAGAGCTTATAGAGTGTACAATTTGAGAACCAAAACAGTCATGGAATCTTCAAATGTTGTGATAAATAATGAAGTGTGTTCAGAAGCACTTTCAGAAAGCACTGCTCTTGCTCAAGATAAGTCTTTAGAAGTTGATGATTCTCTTCCTGCTGAGTATGTTGGGAAACATAGTGAGGAAGAGCTGTTAGTGTTGAATGATACAGTTTCAGTACCATCCAATTTAGAACCATCCACTCCGGTTTGTGAAACTCAACAGGTACAAAGTGAGCTCAGTTTTCCATCTGAACAGAAAGGTACCTCCACATCTTTAGTTAAAGGTCCATCCTCTAGAGTGAGACTAATCATCATACCACAAAAATATTGGGTAGTCTAAATGATAACATGAGATTGAGATCAAAAGCCTTGAATGTGATTACTCACTCATGCTATCTGTCCCAATTTGAACCGAAGAAGGGGGATGAAGCACTTCAAGATGCTGATTGGGTAAATTCCATGCATGAAGAACTTCATCAATTCGTTCGGAATGATGTGTGGGAACTAGTTCCTTGACCGAAGAGTGTAAAAGTGATTGGAACTAAGTGATCTTTAAGAACAAGTCAGATGAACATGGCACTGTGATCAGAAACCAATCAAGACTTGTTGCACAGGGATACACACAAGTGGAAGGAATTGATTTTGATGAGACTTTTGCACCAATAGCAAGGTTAGAATCCATCCGGATACTGTTGGCCATAGCAAGTCACCTAAATTTCAAGCTATATCAAATGGATGTCAAGAGTGCTTTCTTGAATGGGTTGCTACAAGAAGAAGTATATGTTGAGCAACCTAAAGACTTTGTTGATCCTCACAGACCGGATGATGTCTACAAATTGAAGAGAGTTCTCTATGGGTTGAAACAAGCTCCTAGGGCTTGGTATGACAGATTGACTGCATATCTCACTGAGCATGGATTCAAAAGGGGATCTGCAGATACAACTCTCTTCATAAGAAATGATAAGACTGGTTTTGTTGTAGCTCAAATTTATGTTGATGACATTGTTTTTGGTGCTACTAATGATTCTCTTGCTCATTCTTTTACAGATGAAATGAAGGCGATGTTTGAAATGAGCATGGTTAGTGAATTGACTTACTTTTTAGGTTTGTAGGTAAAGCAAACGGAGTCAGGAATCTACATCAATCAAGCTAAATATGCAAGAAATCTGGTTAAAAGATTTGGACTGGACAAGGCTGCTCATGCTAGAACACCGATGGTTGCTAATGCCAAATTGACAATTGATCCTTCAGGTGAGTCTGTTGATGTTACTTTATATAGAAGCATGATTGGATGTCTCTTGTATTTGACTGCTAGTCGGCCTAATATCTCTTTTAGTGTTGGTGTTTGCTCTAGATTTTAGTCTAATCCTAAGGTTTCTAATTTAAATGCTGTTAAGAGAATTATAAAATATGTGAGTGGAACCTGTGATTATGGATTATTTTATAGCAAGGAGTCTAATTTGTCTCTTGCTGGTTTTTTTTTTATTCTGATTGGGCTGGGAATGCTGATGACAGAAAAAGCACCATTGGGGGGTATTTTTATGTAGGAGCCAATCTTGTACCTTGGATGAGTAAGAAGCAAAATTCTGTTTCTTTATCCACTGCTGAGGCAGAATATATTGCAGTTGGGAGTTGCTATTCTCAGCTACTTTGGATGAAAAATCTCTTGAGTGATTATGGGATTCCTCAAGACACCATGGTTGTCTATTGTGATAATGCTAGTGCTATAAATATATCTAAGAATCCTGTTTAGCACTCTAAGACCAAACACATTAAACTTAGATATCACTTCATTAGGGATCTGGTTGAAAAGAAAATTGTTTGTCTTAAGTATATCCCTACTGATCGTCAAAATGCTGACATCTTTACCAAACCGCTTGATAGAAGTAAGTTTGAGATACTTCATCAAGTGATTGGTGTGCTTCAATGTCCCTAGTCTCGTTAGGTTCTTGGTCCTTATACTTCATTGCTCATTTCTTTATGACCATTGCTCTTTGGTTTTTGTGTTTTTTGTGTTTTTATTCTAGGACTTGCATTGCATTACATTCATGCATTTCATTCTAGGATTTATTTGTTTTCTCTTCTTTTTTTTTTCTTTTTTTTTTTAAATGCAAAATATGTTTGGCACTATTTTTCTTGGACTTTGAAAACAAGGTTGATCAATTTATTTACGCATAACTTGTCTTATGTACCTTGTTTAGTTTTGATGAACTTATTTATTGCACTTGACTAGTTGAAACTTTGTAGTGCATGTTGTGTGGGAAAGATGTTTATGGTGTTTATCACTTTGTCTTAATCTTGAAGTTACATGTTATTTGACTGTCAGACTTGATCCTTTTGAGAAAGGCATAAATAACCATCTCACCACTGTTCACTAGCCAATTATGAACACCTTAGTGCATATCATAAGATTTTGTGCTCAAAAAAGTGTAGCACATGCATAAAAAGAACATAAGGTGTAACCTTGATTAATTGCTTAATGCTTAAAATTGGTGTGTACTATTAGGCTTGATGCCAATCCACAAAAATAATAATAATAATAATAATAATGAGGCAAAATTCAAGAAACTTACATGATTGCAAGCTAATGTTCTAGGAGATGTGGGAGTTATATGATGTAACTCTTTAGGTGATAGTCTTTTTTAAAATTCTGTGTGATGAATTTTGTAGACTTTGTAATTGATTTCTATTCACATATCACCTCACATGTATCTCAAGTTTTTGCTAGTTTGTACACACTACACAAGTTACTCTTTGCTAAACACTGTACATGTAATTGTGTGTGTTTTTAGTCTGACCAACCAAGTTTGAAAATACCTTGAGTATTATGCAAAACAATTTGTTTGCTTGAAAACTTAAAAGAAGAATGGCTAAAACTTTCTTTGGAGAAACTGGGATTAAAAATTTGGGTTTTTGAAAACGCATTTCATTACATCTCATACTCATGCATTTTATTTAATGCTTTGAGTAGTTATTTTCAAAATTTTTAGTTTTTCAAAATTGTAATTTTTCTCAAAATACTGTGAGCTGCTGTCTGTTTCGATCGATCCAAGCTGTTTTTCAATTGATCAAAAATATTTAAAATTCTTTTAAAAATCTTGGATTGATTCGATTGATCGATCGAATATAATTTTCGATCAATCGAAAGTCGCAAATCAGATTTTTTTAAACATTGTTCTTGACTAATTCAAACACTTTTTCAAAAAGTTTTTTTCAAACTTTTCTTCTCTCTCCGACTAGGCAACGCTCTACAGTTAATTTTTTGTCGTTTTCCTCCGAATTTTTTGCAAAGATTCTCTTTCCTCAAGCCGGTAAGTCTCTTTTGCCCTTCCTTTTTGAGTTTATTTACATTTTTCATGCATTTTTCATGCATTTACACTCAAATTTTCGGACCTTTTTCTTTTTGGGATTTTTGTTGATTCAAGCCCAAATCTGTGCAATTGATCAATGGGTTTTTATGGGGACATGATATATACATGATCTTACTAGTTTAATTTGATCAATTTTGGGGTTTGTGAAAAATTGAAATTTCTAGGGTTTGTATTAATTCCGAATTGGGAATTTTGTTCAATTAAGTTGAAATTGATAAAATTGGCTTGTTGTTTTGATGTAATTAAGCATTATAATCTATGTGTTGTGTTATGTAATGCTCAATTCATCAATCTGTTTCAAAATTTTCAAGTGGTTTTTCAAATTTTTAGGGTTTTTGTTAGAAATTCTATGCTCAAGCCAATTTTGTGCAAATTGAACTTAATTTGAACTTTGCTTATTGCATTAGTACATGCATCACGACATTGTGGTTGTTCATGCATCATATAGATTTTTGTTCTATCTCTTTTTGTGCTAACTTGCAGTCTGTCCTTGGTTTTTGTGTTTTTTTTTTTTTTGGTTTTCTCTTTGTATCTCTGTCCTTTCCTTAGCACTATGCCTAGGAAGACTAGGGCTCGTAGGTCTGCCCCCTCACCTACTCCTTCCCCTCCTTCCTTTGACCATAAGAGGTTTCCGAGTGAGAAAAACCAAGAAACTTATGAAAAGCTGAACCTTAAAAGAAAGAATTGGTCTGAGCGTTCTGTCATCTTAGATGAGCTTGATCCTGCCATTAGGGTAAATTTTGAGCGTCGGTCTGGTTACCACTGTTGGATGTTTTTGATCCTCCTCCTCCAGCTACCCTGATTAGAAAGTTCTTCTCGAACATCTCTATCCGCGTCTATGCTTCCAACACTTTGGTAAAGAATTGGATACGAGGCGTAGAGTACTCCATCACTGGGTCCTCTATCTAGCGGGGTTCTGATCCTAGGATCACCTTTGCTAAGCTTTCTGAGTTGCACTATATTTTCTTTAGGATAGCGTGTCACTCTATCTGGCCCATTTCTCATCTTCACACCATTCCTCTCGAGCGGTGTGTATTTTTGTATGCTCTTGTCACTGATGCTCCTATCAGTTTTCCTCATTTGTTTCTTCGTTCTTTGAACGAAGTTTATAGGAGTTCATCTTCTTCATATGCTCTTGTTCATCCTATTTTCATTCATAGGATTTTACTTTATCTTGATCTTATTGGTTTCCCTTCCTCTGAGCCTGTTGATGTAATTGCTCCTATACATGCGTCTTTTCTTAGGTAGAGGGCTGCTTACCTTCGAGCTGGCTCTGAACACCCTAGGTCTAAGCTTTCTGGTTCCGCACCTCCTCCCTCTTCTTCTATAGGTCCTGCTAGTGAGGCTGTTCCTGATCCTGATGCTGCTGCTGCTGCTGATGTTCCTCCTCCTCCATCGGATGACTTTGATATCCGTCGTACTTTGGAGACTGTCATGATCGTTCAGGCAGCTCATGGTCAGATTTTGGTGGACTTGCTTAACAAGATCCATGTGTTGCGAGCTGATCTGTCACATCTTCGTTCACCCTCACCACCTCCTTTTGATGATGGATTGTAATTGCCCTTTGGTATTCCGTCACAAAAAGGGAGAAATTTAAGTGGCTATTGTGAAGCAACAAAGGAAGAAAATACAAATAATACTTTAAAGTTGGCTTTCAATTTATTTAAAATATTAATTAAGTAGTTCTTTAAATTAGCGTTTCATATATTTATTGGATAATTGAGGATGTTAAGGATTGGAATCTTAATTTTAATTTTAATTTAAGTTTGATTTATATTTTTCATTACGTAATTTAATGTTTTATATCAAGGATAGAAAATTCTGAGGCTGGAATCTTAATATACAATCAAAGAGGAAGAGACAAATAATTGTTAACATCTACATACATAATAGCTTTCCTGTGCATCGCACGAGTTAGCGACTAGTTATATATATAGATAAGTCATAAATATCACAGCTCACAAGTCCAGCTCACATACTTGAGCTGTAATAGTAACCATTCCACAAATCTCTCCCTCAAATCTCTCTTCAATTCAAATTTGAATTTGAATATGTAATTACTCCTATAATCTCTCTCCCTAAAATCTCTCTATTCTGTAATTAACCACTCCTATAATTCCTCTTCTTGTATAGCTATATATTGATGTAAATTCTCTTGTAAAAATGCAGAAAATATAATACAAGCACATGGGATGACCAAGTCTTCTATGCCAAGTATCAAAGGAAGAACTTGTTCCAATGAACACAGAGGGAGTGGAGTGGCTATTAGTGTGCTTCAAGCAGTATAGTCCACCTTTATTCGGTCCGCGCAAAAGTTCCTTCCCCAACTGTATATCCTTAACAACAAAAAAGCTTGGGTGAAATTCAAAATAAACATTGTTATCACGAGTAAATTGAGAGACAGAGAGTAAATTTTGAGTAATAGATGGCACATGCAGAATTTTGTTTAGGAGAAGAGATTTATGAGGAGTTTGGATTGAGGAAGAACCAGTATGGAGGATATGCAAACCTGTCCCATCGCCTACTTTAATTGTGTCTGGTCCTTGATACTCACAATGAGAATTCAAGTTTTGGAGGTCAGCAGTCACATGATTGGTAGCGCCAGAGTCTGGGTACCAATTTGGATCATAAAGGTGCTCTGTTGTGGCTGCAAGGGCTGATGGTGTAGTGGAATTATTGTTGTTGTAAGAGTGATCAAAGCGATACCAGCATTGGGCAGCTTGGTGATTGGATCGATTGCAAAGCTGACATATGACTGATGAACGTGCACCTAATTGATTTGCAACAGGTTGACTTGGGTTCTTTGTGAATCCAGCACGTCCTCATCCACGTCCACGGCCATGTCCCTTACCACGTCCATTAAAACGAGAAGAGGAGTTGGCAATATTAGCTTGAGGCTCAGGAGAAAAGGAGATCTGTGCATTGTTAATGCGCATCTCTTGGTTGAGAAGCATGGCATTCAGATCTTCCAAGGACAAATCATCTGATCTGGTTGTCACTGAGGTGACAAACGACTCATACTCGGGAGATAGACCACCAAGAATGTGAAGAATGAGATCAGGTTCTGGTATTGGCTGAGCAGCGGCAGCTAAACTATCAGCTAAGGATTTGATTTTTTGAAGATAGTCTGTCATAGATAGATTACCTTTCTTGGTCGTTTGTAATTCAAGCTTGAGTTGCATGATGCGAGCTCGAGATTTTGAGGCAAACATACGGTCTAAGGCTTGCCATACAGAGGCTGAGGTTGAGAGACCAGCAACTTGAGCAAGTACTGGTTCAGTGGGGGATAAAAGAATCCATCCAAGAAGAATGTTGTCTTGTTTTTGCCAAGTAATGTAGTTGGGATTGATGGTGGCATCCGTTGATGAAAGGAATTTTGGAGGGCAAGGGAGAGATTTGAGGAATGGTTACTATTAGAGCTCAAGTATGTGAGCTGGACTTGTGAGCTGTGATAATAAATACCTACCATTACATGGAGTTTTATTTTGAATTCTTTATTTTTCCTATTGGGTAGATAGCATAGTAGGTTGGAAGAGGTGAGGTTCTAGCCACAAACGACATGAAACATCACAAACGATGCTATTATTATTGAACTATCACTTGATCTGCCATTACATGGAGTTAATTTTTTTACTTTTATATCTACACATGCAAAAGAGCACACTTCTTCTAAATAATAAGAATTTTTGTAAAAAGAAAAAAAGAAAAAAAGAAAAAAAATGACTTGAAATAAATTAAATTGGGATGATTTCACATATGACACAAGAGACTAGTTAGTGAAGAGTTTCAGAAAGGATCACTTCCCAATTCCTACAACAACTAAAAAAGGTACCCAAAAAAAAATGTTATTTGTCAAATGATTAATATAAAGACTTAACCACATTTTGACTCCCTCCCGTGCCCTCATTTCAACCAATGAGGAAAAGAATCACACAAAAGTGATGTCTCTTAGCACAAACACCATTTCACCAGCAATAATGTATTCCTATTGTCCCCATATCCGTATATGAATCGAACTTGTAAAATATCACGACTATTAATTGAAAAAAAATAAATATATATATATATATATGTGTGTGTGTGTGGTCACAACTTTTGCCACCATTTTTATGCGATCAATTATCAATGATATAAAAAATGTGTAAATTCATGTGAAAATGATAGACACTAAAAATTGTGGTCTTAGAAAGTCTAAAAATAAAAATATAATAATTTGTTTTAACAACTAATTTATATTAAGACACCATATTTTTTAATTTCATTTATTTTTAAAAAATATAAGAATAATCTAGGAAATTAAACTTTCATTTTTAGAAAGTAATATACTATATTTTTAAGAACGTAAAAATTATCAATATCATAATGGAATTATAATGAGGTTCTTTTTGGTAACAATATTTGATGTAATTTTCAGTAATATTATACTATTTAATTTTTTTTTTTTTTTTTTTTGAGATGCAAATTTTGATATACCCATTGTTAGATTACATCTTCTCTTTTAGGCTATGTACTTGCAAAATTTCAAGCTGATCAAAGTTCAATAACAATATCATCTATCAATTATTTAAATTTCTAGCTTTAATTTTTCTTATTTTAAATCAATCATATATATACAGCAAGCTCAAATTGAATAACCTAAGGTTTTGCCAAGTGGCACGTTCCTTAAGAATTTTATCATCTAGGCTTCTACCTCAATAAAGTTTGCATTTATGTCAACATATTAGTTCATTAAATGTACCAATAACATAAATTCATATATTAATTATTTATTGGTGTTCAATTATTATTTATGTAAAAAAAAATTATATGGTTATTTTATATATATACATATATAATGAACTATTTTTACTTGGAATAATTATTATCCAATAATAATAATAATAATAGATTTAGAATATGACATTTTTCCTCATATTTAGTTAATTTGTTAGAATTTGAAGCAAAAAAAAAAAAAAAAACCATTAAAAGAGAAAAGAAAATTTAATAACACATTGAATCAAGAGTATTAAAAATGGTTATGCATTTTAAATAAATAATTGTGAGTTTACTAAAGTAATATGTTCATATGATTCTAAAAAAAAAAAATGTAATATGTTCAAATTTTTAATTATATTCATCTTAACTGTGAATTCACAAAGGTGCAGTCATGTAGCACATTTTTTAAGGAAAAAAATAAAAAATTCTTAGCATTTGGCCTATCACCTTATCAGACATTTACATTTGAGTACATGCATTTATTTCTATATATTAATTATTTATAGGTGATAGAAAATGCTAAAGCTACTACAATTTTTACTATAATATGTTTACAAAATGATCTGGTACACATAAACGATCTAATAAATGAATATTTGAATTATTTTTTTGTGATTGGTGATACATCAATTTGTAACTCTTATGTTGCATTGACGCATTACTCATAGTTTGTCGTTATACATTAATTATATATGGCTGAGGAATTTATATGGTCCTCTCTCTTTCTCTCTCGTATAACTTTTTGTTAAGGAAAATTATTGTGTATTCCCAGAATACCAAAAATTCGTACCCCCTTTTCTTACATAAATGATAGGTCCCACTAATTAAATTCATGGTGGGACCCATCATTCATGTAAGAGGGGGGACTACACATTTATGGTATTCCGGGAGTATCTAATAATTTTCATTTTGTTAATATTACATCACTCAATAACTTTTAATTGGTTTAATATATTCAAAAAGTTGAAATTGGATTATATATATTTTCATTTTCCTTAACATAAATGTCAAAATTCATATTAATAAGATGTTATTAACTATTTGATTAGTATTTTTCATCATTTTAAAATATAATTAGACACTTCAAATTAAACAGTGATATAAAAAATAAATAAAAAAACAATTTACATATTTTAACTCATTTCATGTCATGATATATATATATTATAGCCTGAATTCGTGTTCTTAATCATAATAATCATAATAACTACATAATGATGTGTAATATAATTGAAATTAATTCCCTAAATAGTATAATATGTAATGAGTATCATACGCGAGTTATAGAAATAATTTTTTAATAAAATTTTCAAAATAAATGTCTAGGGTATATGTGCATCATATATGACATCAGCTAGGGTATATGTATATATTAATAAGCAAAGTTTAGAGAAAGTTCAATTAAAATTTAAAATTAGAATCCAATTTTATGTCATGTGTCTAAATTTATGTGATGACCACTTTATAATTAATTATCCACTTAAGTTTGTGTCATATATCCACATAAGTTTTTTAATCTTTGTTTCAAATGAGTTAATAAGTGCAAAATACTAAAATCTAATATTAATGAACTATAAAATTTAAATAAAAAAAATAATCACATATACTCAATAAAAATCACCACACAAACAAAGATCACCACATTAAATAGTATTATTAAAAATTAGAAAAAAAAAACTATCATAAATAGTATTAAATTTGGGTAAGAATTTTAATATGTGATTAATTACATTTACTTTTAAAAAAAATATAATTTGACTAATTATTTATATTTTTAATGATAAAAATTGTGTTTAATTTAAATATAACTATATGTATGCATGTGTTATCCGCTATTTTTTTAATAATAATTTGACTAACTATATATATTTTTATAACAAAAATTGTGTTTAATTTTAAATATATTCATGCATTTGCATAGATTACATGCTAGTTATACATAAAATACAAGTTTTTTAATCAAATAATAAATAGTATCCGATTGATATAAAATTTAACATTAGAAGCACAAATAACATGCATCCTGAATGATAAATTTTTAAAATTTTTATTATTATTACCGTTTACTCATTAGTTTCTCAAAAAAACTCGTTCAAGTGATTATGCCACGTAGGTGGTCCTCTCTCCGTCCTTCGCCTTCTATTTATAAACTTGATTCTTGTACCCCCGTCTTTAAAAGTTTAAACTCTGGCTTAAAAAAAAAAAGTTTAAACTCTGAAGTGCACATAGCCTTCTCAGTCCCACTTCATTTCTCTAGGCTCTGGCAATATTTGCTTACCTATGGCGGTATCTGGGTGTTTCATTAGACCAAACCAATCTATCTTCAACACCTTAAGCCACCAAGGCCAAATCCTAGTTAGAGAAACCAGGTGAATAAAAATCACATATTCCATTTGTTCCATCTTCTGTTAGCTAGTTCATGCCAAATATGGTTTCATTTCTTTGGTGCTTTATAAACATAATGTTTCTCACTTTTGAAGTTATCTTAAGATCATTGTTTTAGTGTTTCTTTTTCTGTTTGTGAGTTTTATGATCTCAAAACCATGATTATCAATGATGCAATAGTGGTTAATGATGTGTTACAGTCCTGCTTGAGAGCTTCGCTAATTAGTGGCTCAAATGGTGAGGCAGGGAAGATGATATGGAAAGAAAAAGATNTAACCCAGCCTACACCCTAATACAGATTGAAGAGGGGAGAGACAGAAAAAGCTGAGAAAGAAACAGAGAAAAGTGAAAAAATTTGATAGAAAAGAGGGAGAGTCAGAGAAATGAAAGGTGAGAGGAAGAGTGGAAGATTTTTTTGTTAAAAGCAATGGGTAGCAACAGTGTTGCACTAGGTAGTGTCAGTAGTGGGGTCCACAGATTTGGGGAAAAGTGGTAGAGATATGTACCTGAGAACTCAACCTAAACATGTATTTTGTAATTTTTGAGTGAAATTAAGTTTGAGAATTGAGTTATGAGTTTTGGGTTTGAATTATGAGAATTGAAAACTGAGAACTGAAAATTGAGTCAGCTCTAAACCAAACGGGGCCTAATTAGCTAGTCTTGATTTATTGAATTCAACATGTAAGTAACCGGACCAAAAAAAAAAAAAGAATCTAACATGTAACTGGACAAAAAAAAAAAAAAAACCCCATTAACAGAAAAAGATGATCACCATGATGAATGATAATGCATAATTACGGTATAGTTTACCTGTGTGGATAGATTCTTCATGTGAGCTGGGTAATTAATAGTGTCCAGCAATGGCGTGCGGGTTTTTTGCCTGAGAAATTGATCTTCCATTCATTCTTTTTCTTTCCATATCATCTTCCCTGCCTCACCATTTGAGCCACTAATTAGCGAAGCTCTCAAGCAGGACTGTAACACATCATTAACCACTATTGCATCATTGATAATCATGGTTTTGAGATCATAAAACTCACAAACAGAAAAAGAAACACTAAAACTTTTTTTTTTTTTTTTTTTTTTTTTTTTTTTTTTGGAGAACCCACTTCGTGCTTCGATTTGATAGAGTATTTTGGTTGAAATATTTTCAGGGAATTGAGAAAGAGAAGAGAAACGGTCTTCTTTGCAACGGTAATATTGAACTGGTCTGAGATGACATGACAATACAGCAGCTGTGGGCTCCATGAGGTCAAGAATATTACAATTTTGCCACTGAGTTATGTAACTTAGAAACTGAAAACACCAATTTGGTGTTTCCAGTTTTCTGCACTGTAGCTCAACTCAAACTAAGTTTGAGTGATGAAAACAGGAAGAGGAAATCAAGCCAAACACAATATTTTCAGTGGGTCCCACGCAATACTCAATTTGAGTAATGAGAACTGAGTCATATGACTCAAAACAAGGTAATCCAAACAGACCCTTAGTCCTTGTTCACAGCCGGCCCAAAGTTTTTTGTCTTTTTTAGTCTTTCCACTACTTTTTGTTTTTCGGTTATCATTAATTAAAATATATTCTCAGGATCTTGAACAACTAGCTGCAGAGCTTAGAGCAGATATAGTATACACAGTATCAAAGATAGGTGGGCATCTTAGTTCAAGCTTAGGAGTGGTGGAGTTATCAGTGGCCCTGCATCATGTGTTTAACACCCCCGAAGACAAAATCATATGGGATGTGGGGCATCAGGTAAGCAATTTTATTTCCTTAAAAAAGTTGATTTGCTCTATTCAAAACAATTTTTTTAGAAAATAGTGTTTCAATGTGCTAAGCCAAAGGTTCTAAAAAGTAAGTCTTGCAGACACCTACATAAAATTCTTACAAGAAGGAGGTCAAGGATGCACATCATAAGGAAAACTTCTGGGCTTTCAGGGTTTCCTAAAAGGGACGAGAGCATTTATGATGCTTTTGGTGCAGGGCATAGTTCTACAAGCATATCTGCAGGCCTTGGTGTGTAGGATCTCACCTTTTCTTTTCTTTTTTTTCTTTTTTCACTCCTTTTCTCTATTATATAAATGTAAATTTGAGATACATAAAAGAAAATTTCTACGTTCAAAGATCATCTTCTTGTAATAAAAAATAAAAATGGCAGGCATGGCAGTTGCGAGGGATCTTTTAGGGAAGAAGATCAATGTCGTTTCAGTGATTGGAGATGGAGCCATGGCTGCAGGGCAAGCATACGAGGCCATGAACAATACAGGATATCTTGAATCTAACCTGATCGTTGTATTGAATGACAACAAGCAAGTGTCTTTACCCACAGCTACTCTTAATGGCCCTGCAACTCCAGTGGGAGCCCTCAGCAGCGCTTTAGCGAAGCTCCAAGCAAGCACCAACTTCCGCAAACTTCGTGAAGCAGCAGAGTAAACCTCTAAGCTTAAACATGTTGCCTTCTGTTAGGTTCTAAATGTTTAGAACAATTGGCAAATCGTGAACACAAACTTGTCTAGATATAGATCTTAGAGTCTATAGGTTTTATTAGACAATGCTCAAGGTGATTCAAGTCAAGATTCAAGAACATACAAGCTACAGAAAGAAGACTTCATATTCTGCCTGGTTCGATCAATCGAAGAACAGGCTCGATCGATCGAAAATCGTATCTGCAGAATTTTAAGTCGGCCCAAACAGCAGCTTAAGCCCATTAAGAATTAGGGTTTTAGATCTACTTCTCCCAGTATATAAAGGAAACCCTAAGCCACGTTTTTTAGGACTTTTGGAGAGAGAGATTACAGTGTCTCTTGTGCCTCCTTTTATTTTTAGGGTTTTGTACCCAAACCTCTCTAAGTCTTTGTTGCTCATATTGCTGTTTTGTGTAAATCTCTTGTGAGATCTTTGAGGAGCTTTCTTTTACACAAAACTTAGGGTTTTCAAGGTAGAGATATTATCAAAACCTTGATGATCATTCAGTTGCAGATTCAAGAACTTAAAGATTATCAAGCGGGGGTGCTTGTACTTGATTGAAGAATTCAAGAAAGAAGGAGTCTGTGGATTCGGAGCTTGCACGTGGCCATGTCAGTAAGTTCTACTGGTGGGTAGCATTAGGAAGTCGAGCGGGGAGCTTGTAGTCCTTTTGTATGAACTTCGATTCTTTCATAGTAGATTCAGGTTTGCCTTGAGGATCGGTGGGTCAAATCCTCCCCAGGTTTTTACCGTGTGGTTTCCTGGGTGATCATATCATTGTGTCTTTTATTATTCCGCTGCTTTATTATTTTGATATGATTATTTGATTGCTTTAACCTAGAATTGCATAATTTGACTAAGTAACAACTTGGCTAATTAATCTAGGCTAACCAATCTGGTTGTTCTAAGGGGTCAAAAAACCGTTCACCTTCCTATTCCAATTCCTTACGTCTCCATTATAATATCTGAAAAGATAATCACTAGTATTTTATTTGTTAAAAGAGCATCACAAAGCAAATTGGAGGGCAAGCACATCAAGTAGCTGCGAAGGTAGATGAATATGCAAGGGGTATGATTAGTGCCTCTGGGTCTACTCTCTTCGAGGAAATTGGACTATATTACATTGGTCCTGTGGACGGTCATAATGTTGAAGATTTAGTCACCATTTTTCAAAAAATAAAAGAAATGCCTGCTCCATGGCCAGTTTTGATCCACATAGTGATAGAGAAAGGGAAGGGCTATCCACCAGCTGAGGCAGCACCTGATAAAATGCATGGTGAGACTGAAATTTTATAATCCGTTGTCTTGTTAATTTGAGTTCTTAAGAGGCTCTTATTCTGTTATGCTTACAGGGATTGTCAAGTTTGATCCCAAAACAGGCCAGCAATTTAAAACCAAATCCAAAACACTTACATATACTCAGTACTTTGCTGAATCTGTAATTAAAGCAGCTGAAGCAGACAACAAGATTGTAGCCATCCATGCAGCAATGGGTGGTGGGACTGGTCTCAATTATTTCCAGAAGAAGTTTCCAAATCGCTGCTTTGATGTGGGGATCGCTGAGCAACATGCTGTGTCATTTGCAGCTGGTTTGGCCACAGAGGGCCTCAAGCCATTCTGTGCTATCTACTCGTCATTCCTGCAACGCGGGTGTGACCAGGTGAGGTGATAATATAACAGTAGACAAAATTGACAACGATTGGTTTTCTTTTTAAATTTTTATTGTGTTTTCAGACTTTCATTGCAGAATTTCAAACTAATATTTTACAATGGGAATGAAGGTGGTACATGATGTAGATCTTCAAAAACTACCAGTCCGCTTCGCAATGGATTGAGCTGCTTTAGTTGGTGCAGATGGAGCCACCCATTATGGAGCATTTGATATTACATACATGGCTTGCTTGCCTAACATGGTGGTCATGGCTCCATCTGACGAAGCTGAACTGATGCACATGGTTGCCTCAGTGGTAGTCATAGATGACAGACCCAGCTGCTTCAGGTTTCCAAGAGGCAATGGTATTGGAGCAGTTCTTCCGTTTAATAACAAGGGAACACCTCTTGAGGTTAGCTTAATTAACCATTTAACATATAAAAGAGAGCTTACCTAACAAACAAATAAATTAACCGCTTTTAATATTTCAAATATTGAATAGATTGGAAAGGGCAGAATACTGTTGGAAGGATGCAGAGTTGCTCTTTTGGGATATGGTTCTATTGTTCAACAATGCCTGCAAGCAGCAAATATTCTGAAAAGCAGAGACAATCTGTGACAGTGGCTGGTGCAAGATTTTGTAAACCTTTGGACACAGTTCTCATCAAGCAATTGGCTAATGAACATGAAATCCTAATTACAGTGGAAGAGGGTTCAATTGGAGGTTTTGGATCTCATGTATCACACTACCTAAGCTTAACTGGTATTCTAGATGGACCAAGGTAATTTCCTTCAATGTTAGATACTTCAAACTCCCTATCAAGGTTTTGGGAGTAAAGATTTGTTGTTACTGTTTTTTTTTTTTTAGTTCTAATTTTTTTTAGAGCTTTCTTTGCGTTTGAGAGCAATGGTGCTTCCTGATAGATATATTGACCATGGATCACCACAAGATCAGATTGAGGAAGTTGGGCTCTCCGCAAGGCACATCTCAGCAACAATCTTATCTCTCTTGGGAAGGCCAAAAGAAGCTCTTCAGTTAAAGTGACGCATGGAATGAAGCTCCTGTCTTGAGAGTTGTAAAAATTTCCAAACCCCCTTCTCTTTCTCTCAGAGAGAGAGAGAGAGAGAGAGAGTAAAAAGTTATTGAGATCATTAGAAGGAATGATTTTAGGTCCCTTGGTGGAGGAGCTTGTGAAAATCCAACTCAGTGAAACTCGTTTAGGTCATAATGTACATCTTTTTTTCTGTTTCTGTTTGTTATTTAACAGATGGAACATAAGAAGTTACATAAAGATCATTTACAATCACACAATTAACTGTAGTCTAGATTAAACATAAGTTTGGGTCCTAACCTGTTTCCAGTGCGGAGAAACACATCCATGTACACCAATCATTGGCCAGTAGCTGACAATGTTCCTGAGAATCAATTATAAGTTCCAAAGTGAACTACTTGTTGGATCGGCTAACCATCCAAATTGTAGGCATATCTACAGACTAAATAGTAGAAATGGCTACATGTCAACAGGAGGGCCAGGATTGCGAAGTGATGAGGACGTCATTAATCAATTCATCACTGATCTACATAGAAAAACATAAAATTTCTAGAATGAGGAATCCCTTCACGTCACCAACAACCACCTCATCACAAATTAGTGGATGACTTCTGTGCGAGGATGACTTTGTCCATTCAGAGGTATAATTATATATTTGTTTTTGGTTCATAAATTTAAAGTATTTAGCTTGTAATGAGGTTACTATTTTGTTTTCCGGTTTACTTTTCAAAGAATATGATTTTAACATTCAGGGCTATCAATGAACTAAACTTCATATGAAAATGTGACTTTTTGAACCATAAGTTTGCAAATTAAATGCAGCCTAAAGCACATATGGGTGAGGTGTATTTATCAATTTCAAAGTTTTCGCTGTAGTTGAATGCTTTGTGATTGATGCATTGGCCATGGTTTACCCTGACATCAGATTGAAGAAGGGTCTCTTTAGTGCTATTCAACTAGAGGAGAGTCTGGGGAGGGGAGGGGGCAAGAGATTCCAACATCTTTCACTCTTTAGTGCATGCATAAGCAGCGCTTTTCCCCAAAAGTTTGATTCATCTTCAGAAGGTTGTTTCAGCATTCTGAGGGCAGCAAAAACGAGCTACCATTTTAAGCAAATATTGAAATACAAAGGTCCACCAAGCCCAAATTCCAAAACTCTGAGATCTTCAGTACTTACAATTCTGCAGCATGTTACTGAATTTAGGTATCTAAGATGAATCCAAATTTCACATATGGCTTCATTTATTTTGTTCTTTAATTTATAAATGCATAAATAATTCAGAGAACCTAATTCTAAGAATAAAAAGGGATCCAATGAAATGTTGCTTGGTCATAATTGGAATATAGGCACAATGTATGATTCTATGAATTCCTATTTTCTATACTTAGACGAAGTATAAAACATGAAATTGCTCAAAATCATATAAAATGCAAGAAGGGAGGACATGCTCAGCACTGCCTCCTTTTCTTCTATAAGTTTCTGTTTGTTTCAGTTATGGCCAAAGGAGCATGTTGTACGTAATTATTGACAAGTAATAAGAGCATATCATACTTAAAGTCTTAAGTTAAGACTGCCATAACTTTATCTAGTTTCCATTAATTTAATGAGCAACTTCAAACAAGTATGAAAAACCTTTCAAATTTAGGTTCTTACATGTCTCAGGTCTGAGAAACGGATTCATGTGGATCAATCATTAGCCAGCAGCTTTCTACACTCTATTCATGAATCAATAATATCTGGAGATTTAACGCGAGAATTGACTAAATGTCATGGTGGAGCCTAGAATCAATAATGGGATTCACAAATACTCTCCACAGGAACTTGTCCATCTTAAAAATGATGTCACCTCTCAGCATCTCTAGCAATTATCTCTTCCGATTACTTTGGAGGAAAATCTAATCACAGTGTGAGCATATTCACAAACTCAATGATTCTTAAGGATTATAATACAAAGTCTTCTCACTGGTCCTCCATAGGGCAAAGGCTATCATAATAAAGTAACACCCTCCTCCTCCTCATCCAAGTCCCGCAATACAAATCTTGTATCAGGAACATAGTCTTGATTTATTTTTTTCCTGTCGCATATCTGTTTAATCTTTGGTGGGATCAATCTTCCACTTTGGAAGTATGAATATCCTTAATAATATCAGCTGAACTCATTACATAATCCTTCTTCAACTTCATCTCCATTGCATTTTTCACCTCAATATAGTGGCTTCAATTACCACTCGAAGCATAAAGATTCGACAGCAGCGCATTATAACTGTCATCCCCTAGAGAGAGTCAGCACTCTATTCACAACTCTTTCTGCCATCTCCACCTCCCCATGAATCTCACACTCACCTAATGGTGCTCTTCACAGTACCACATCCTGATTTCTTACAATGTTCGATTTCAGCCACTTCAAGCCTCCCAGAACATCCCATCAACCTCCAAACAAATTCAAAATCTCCAAACCCAAAATTGACTGACAACCCTTGAGCTCTCTGGCCTTCACATCCAAGACCCAGATCAGAAAAGGCCTCCAAAACCATGATATTATAAAGCCCAATAGCTTCTTTACTCTTGCTATGGCTAATGTAAGAAGAACCATTGAATTCCAAGTAACTATATCTCTATTAGGCAAATCATCAAACATTCTACGAGCATCCTCTACTCTTACCGCACTTTGTCTCTTAACGACTTTCCCTTGATACATAGTTGAATCAAAGAAGAGTAAAGCCTCAGCAAGGTTAATTTGTGCTGTACAAGGACTCCAAAGGAGTTTTGAACTAAACACGTACAAGGACTCCCATGCATCTATATCTAATGAAATTGCAACGTACAAATACTCTGTTTTATAAAAAGGCAAACTAGAATCATGTGATTTTTTTAGTTCAAATCTTCTATAAATATATAGCAACAACAACTGATTTATAGTTTTTATTAAAATTATGGATGATTTTGGATGATGAAAATGGATTTAAATCTTTCTATTATCTCCAAACCTTTTTTTTTTTTTTTGAGAAACTATTATCTCCAAACTTAATTATGAAGAATGTAATCCTTTTTTAATGAAATTTTAGTCTTCCGATTAAAATTTTTTATTTAAAACAAAAACAAAACTAAACAAAACTTATTTTCATGATTTTAGGAAAATATACAATTTTCTATATATATAGCACCGTCTAATAATTATTATTTTATTAAAAACAATTTGCATCTCATAAATTACCAGTTTAGATCAAGTTATATTTGGTATAACTCTTAATTATTGTTACACTTCTTAATAACTTTTTATTTGATTAATATTTTAAAATTCCTATTGTTAAATTACACATTTTTTATATTTTTAATACGTATGTCAAATTTCTTATCAATTGAATATTATTTATTATCCAACCCATTCATTCATATTTTGAATATAATTTTAAAGTTGAAGAAAATTTAATTTTGAAAATTTTATGGATGAGATGGTTATTAATCTCTAATGATTGGCCCTTTTCGGTCTGGTTTCTCAAAAAAGAAAAAAAAAATTCTCTAATGATTTTGCAAACATGTAGGGCAAAAGGTTACAATATAATCTAATGATGGATTTGTCTAAAACCACATTCAATAAAAAAATTATTGAGTAATATGACATTGAAAAAAGTGATATTAATGATAACTTGAACACAGCCCATAAATTATTAAGTTACTATAATTCAGATACTAGGTTAAACCTCTATAATGTGTAAAGGGGGTAAGGGCAAATAAATGTCATACAAAAGGAATAAAAAGAGAAAAGCTATTCAATGAAAGGCAAGTTGATTAAAAAAATAAATAAAAGGTATATGTCTCTAATGGGAATTGCCTAAGAGCATTCGTACCCAGTTTCTACAAAATATCATATTTTACCATCTCAAAAGCTATTTTATTTATTATACCATACCATTTTACAACACATCCAAAATCTCAACTTTTATTTTCCTATACAACACATTAAAATAATATATCTACACAATAAAATATATTACCCAAAACCATCTCTCTCCTCTCTTTCTCTAATTTCTGTCTCTCTGCCTCTTCCTCTTTCTCTCTCTCAACCTCTCTCTCACCACCGTGAACAAACCCTTAACCCAACACAATCACCCTTCAAACCCAACCACCCGACCACCTGCCAATCATCAACAACACCACCACCTACCACCACCATCATCAACACCACCACCTACCACCATCATCTTCAACAATACAACCACCACCCAAACTCACCACCCCACCATTGCTGCACCACCTAAATCAACCCAACAAATCACAACAAACCCGTACCAAAATCACCCAAAAAAAACTCAGCAAAATCACAACAAATCGATACCAAAATCAACTAGCAAATTACTTACATAACCCACTGCCACCACCACCAATCCAAACACAACACAACCCATTGCCACCAAGCCAAACACCTACCACACCGGGACCAAAACCCACCACCACATGCAAAATCACAAACCCTACTACACAAGATTAAATCCCAAGAATAAAACCCATAGACCAAAAAAAAAAAATTACAACAAATTAAACCCACTGTAATCTCCACAACCAATCTCCGACCTCCACCACCAATCTCCATTGCAAACCCACTACCACCAAGTCAAACACCTACCACATGGGACCAACAAAGCCACACACAACACCTAAGACCAGAAGAACCACCATCAAATAACCAAGAGAAACCCACCAATCTCCATACCATAACCCTACCTGACCCACAACTCCAAACCCACCACCTAACCCACAACCCACATAGCCCACCAATCCAAACCCACGCCACCACTTAACCCACGATACACCAATCTAAACCCATCACTTGACCCACAACTCCAAATCCACCACCTGACCCACAACCCACACAACCTATCGATCCAAACCCACACCACCATGATCTCGATCTCCGCCAATCCACGCCAATCCAAAATCCAACCTTCACCTTTGATCTTTATCATGCTGTGACCATGCCATGACCATTCCGAATCCAACCTGGCTTTGGTGCAAGCTCTAAACAAGAAAGAGAGAGATGTGAGAGAGGAAGTGAAGAGGGAGGAGCACTATGAGAGAGGGAGGAAATGAGAGACAGAAGTGAGAGAAAACAAAATGTCAAAAGCAATAAAATATAATTTTTTTTTTGTTTACAATTGTACTACAATGTCATCATACAATTAGAATGGCACTGTAGCACAATTGCAAATTTTTTTGCAATTGCAAGATTTTGCAAGACCCAGTAATGGGCTATTTTTATGCCTTAATGCTAAAATATACCAACATATGGTATATAGAAGACCAAATGTGAATGCTCTAAGCTTAAATCCTAGAAATGCCATTGTCATGCACCCTTTACCTATACCTTTCATATTTCAATCAACATGACTTCATCACCCTTCCTTTTTGGATGTGGTGAAGGAGTCATTGGGCTCCCCGTTGCCCCAAGTCAGTGAACATTGTTGTTTGTTAGAAAAGCCTAGCACAAAGTTTTTGGTATACTTTTTGTTTATAAAAGGAGACTTCTTGTGAGGTTCAATGATGCACAGAAAGCCCTAAAAGATCATGGATATTCTTTCCTTGTTCACCTTGAAAAACTTTAGAAGAGTACTCCTCAATTCTTCTTCAGGAATAGAAGTTGGCTTTTTAAAAGCTAGTATTTCTTAATTTGGGCAGCACTGCATAGATGTAGATTTTTTTTTTTTTTTTTTTTTAAATCAATGGTTAACAAAATATTCAAACATAAGTTCTCGCAGAAAAACCAGTGCCACTAAACCATTAGACCGACAGCTTTAGAAGTAAGATTCTATTGACAAGGTGAGGGGAAATGACAAACAAGTTGGAGAAGGCCCTCACTTCTGGTCTCTATTGTAGATGATTGGTCCGTAATAATAATACGGTTCACAACAGTAAAAATCGATAACTCGAACTCAAATTTTAATCTTTCGAACAACCCTGGACCTTTTTTAAACAACCAGAACTGGAGTTCAACTCTTGTATTTTTTTATAAATGAAGATATTGGGAAAATTACCATTTTACTCCTTCACGTTTCAAATTTTTTATTTTAATCCATAACATTTTGGTATTGTTTAAAAATAGTCAATGCTGTTAAATAATGGAAGAAAAATCCTAACATAGCTAACAATGATATAAAAAATTATTTTTAATGCCATCTTAGCTGCCATGTGGTTGCCACATGTTCTTTTTCTTTTCTTTTTTTCTTTATTAAAAAAAAAAAAAAAAAAAAAAAAAAAACACCCTCTACTAAACAAAGAGTTAGGCCAAATTCTGAATCTCAAACCCAATCGAATTCTAAGCTATCGCCGATTATTCACATATGGTTTGGCATCAGCTTATAAGCTCAATTTTTAGTTTTTAACTTTCTAAAAACTCACTTTTTAAATTTTTTTTTAAGATACAAGTATATTTAAACACATTTTCAACAAAAAGTTTTTAACATCTTTTAATTCAAACTCTTCTGAATGTCACAAATTCTTTTCAACAACTGAACAGCAGGTTCTAATCCAATTGAGCAAAGTTCAAATATTAAACATAATGCAAAAAGCAGCATAAATACACACACTCAAAGAAAACTTACCTTCTTGTAAGCCCAAAACTAGAACTCGTTTCGCAACTCACTGTGAAAAAGGTTAAGCAACATCAACCAATAACTTAGAATTTGAAAGTCAGAAACCTATAAGGAGTAGTAAAGTCACCAAATTCAACAGAAGCAATCCAGTAAAGAACAATACTGATTTAGAGGATTATTCCTAAAACATGCTAATTGAACTTTCCTTTAGCATCCAAATCAACGAGGGTTCTCAACTAAACTTTTAGTATCCAAAACCCAAAAATCAAGTCAAACTCAAAAATTCAAACCCAAATCAAACCCAAGCATCCAAATCAAACCCTCACCCAAAATTAGCCGAAACCCCTCTCAAAAAAAAGCCCAAATACATCATCTTGAAAAACCCAAGAGAGATGAGAGAAGAGAAGTGACGGAACTCAGTGACTGTCCACGGAGGTCGGCCATGGCCATGATTTACCATGACTGGGGAAAGTGCGAGCCTGCTAGATTTACCATGGCTTGAAGTTCAAGTGTGTATGAAGAAAGAAGGTGGCTTGCACGTGAGGGTTTTTTTTTAAGTTTAATCCATGTGGCATTACACGTGGCATCTTAGGGGACATAATTTTTTTATTTTAGCCATTAACCACATCAGCATTTACCATTCTTCACTAAATGGTAAGGATTATTTTGACATAATACCAAAAGCTTAAGAACTAAACTGACACATTTGAAACATTAGGAACAAAATTATATTAGGAACCAAAATGGTAATTTATCCTAAATTATTTCATCTGATAATGAAGTAATCAGTGAGTTAAACTTTACCCATAATCAGCGAGTTAAACCTTACCCATACCCTGGTAAATCATGTAAATGAGGCCTTATCTCTCTTACAACATTGAATATAAATTTCTCGAATTAAAAAAAACATTGTAAATAAGCAGTCAGAGTAAAATAACTCTAGTAAGCAGACGAATATAGCCCAAAAAGTAAAAAACCGGAAAAACCAAACAAAAACAAACACTTGGTTTAATATAATCATAAAAGTACATATATGCGATGGTGAGTCTGATTACACGTTAGGATGCCCTCATCTAGGTCAGTATTAAACCTTGTTAGTAAACCTTTTGCTAAGAGTAAGATCAGTCCAATTCACAAGTTAATATATATATATATATATATATAAAACTGGTGTATTTTGTTTTAGCCTTTAAGTAAAATCTACAAGGAGGTATCTCCTGTACCCGCTCCTTAGAGTAGGCAGAGGAGATAATTACTGGAAATCTACACAGAAGTATGTTAAACGCACAGGGACTCGCTCCTTCTAAATGACAGTTAACGTGAGCAGCAAAGTCTAACCATCTGCCATTAACTCGATGATCAAATGTGATGAGACTAATGCTATGGTGTTCTCCCTGCACTTTGGATGAAGGCTTGAAGCAAGCTCTGGGCCATAAGGGTTTTATCAGGTGTCCCTGATATAACAACCCTCCCCTTTCCTTCGCCAGGACGAGGATCATGCACTTCAACTTTTGCACCTGAAATCTGATTCAGATTACCAAATGATAATTGATACCATGAACAAATTTGATAACTTCAGGAGGGGTAGGGGAAAAAATAGCAACTGTAGAATTGCAAGAAGTCAAAGATTTAACAAACTGCAAGGATTAGTACAGTGTGTATAAAATGCTTTTATGTTTGTATGTGGATTCATATATGCATGTCTATGCCTGTATGCATTCAGACTCAATTTTTCTTTTTCCCCCTTGTCTTATCAACTTATTCACGGTACCAAAAATGAAGATGAGGCAGTCTATTTGAATCAAGAAGTCAGAGCATCTGCAACTTGTCTTCATACCAAAATGTTCTTCCACTGTTTTAAAAACTGTATTATGATATCAGATCTTTCCATAAACTCTTTTAAGGTTTCAATTAATTTCCTTAATCTACATTATCTCTTGAAATCACATAATTTTACCCTACAATCACTACATTGATGAGACGTTAACAGCACCATTAATTGAGAAAAAGGTGAGAAGAAGCAGGCAAAAATGGTTTGCTCATAGATTTAACAATCACCACTCTGAAGTGGTTGTTCACAAATCATAATACAGTGTTTATAATAACACTAGAAAAAAGAATATAAAACTACACAGGATTAATAACTAAGCATTGGTCTAAATGTAATATTTAAATCACCATCCAAATTTAAAACCAGCACAGAGATAGTAAACCTTATTTAACTGTTTAGGATAAGCTACTTGTCCTAAACATTATTAAACTTCCAACTTTGTTTCACATGCTAATTTAAGACAATTTTCATATAGATTTTTTCAAAGAGAAGATAGTTTTCTGGCCACCAATTGACCAAACCAAACTATTCTATTCACAAGATGATAAGGCATAAAACAGTATACAATACAGTCACAGTGATAATTCCTTTTATCAGTGTAGTTAATTACCTGTATTATGCGATCCAAATTGCTCCCATCTTCACCGTAAACAGAGCTAAAAACATGTTCCGAAATCAAAATCTCCACACTTGTATTTGCCACAGTAGTAAGATTGTGTCCACTGCATGAAGGGGAGAAAACACAATGTTTGAGAGGGCAGATATTTGCAGCTAAATAGGTCTTGAAGAAGGTTCAATCTTTTAATTTTATATCAAAGGTGATTAATTTAATTGATGGCACCAAATACATCGCTGTTAAAATGAAAAGGATTTGCATATAAGGACGTCAGGTTAAGCATCTGGTGGATTTTGGATCAACCCATTGCATTTTACCAAGAGGAAAAGGTGTCATGCTCGGACTTCAAATATTTGGATGAGGATACAGAATACTGAGGACTACCGCTGTGCACCAAAATTCATGGTTTAATCTTAAATGATTAAGTCCTCCATAAATCCTTAAGCACCAGACCCAATTTAAGAATCCTTCAAGAATCTATCAAGAAACCTAATTTAGTGCTAAATTTCTAAAGATCCTGCATCAATATCATAACAGAACTAGTAATAGCCCATGCAAATGCAGGGATTAAACAAAAATCATATTTAAACTAATAAAAATTCAATACTATAATTATAATTGAACAATAAAATAGAAAGTATAAGTGTAAAACTGAAATAACACAAATTACTTTTAGATTATGTGGCGCAAGTACATTGTGTAAGATCAAGTTTTCATCTTTTGTTTTTTAGATAGGTAAGAATAACTTTATTGAAAAGAGGCTACTTCATGAAAACAGACACAAAGTAGCGTAAATTAAGATCAAGTTTTTATCAAAACCAATAATTACAACAGATGATTAAAATAACTGAAAACAAATAATAAAACTCCTTTTAATTTTTTGAAATTGGTAATTGATTTTAAACCATATCAGTGTTTTATATTTTTTTTAACACTGGTAATACTAATTCACTTAGAATAAACCCTATTAATAATTTTTATGTACTTAGATTGCAATAAATGGAAAAGGCATATTGTATGATGCGTGATACTTATGTTGAACCAAACACATTACAAGCCTGACATGTAAAAAAGACAGCATTTTTTTTATTAAAATAAAAATTATGATAGATTATTAAAAATAATACAAAATAAATAATAAAATTTCTTTTAAATTTTAATTAATGTAAAATTTTAAACTTGTTGAAACTTTGGCAATAGAATCTCACTTTAAGCAAACTATATTAGTATTTTTATAGTGCAATTTGTCTAGGTATAATATTTTGGTCCACTCAGTGCAGATGCATGTGAGATCCAAATTTTATTATTAAAATAAATAATTTTTTTTTCAATTTTCTACAAACTTTTAGAGTCTAAAAGCTTTCAATTAAATAGGACTAAAATAGAGTACATGGAATGTAAGTTTAATAAATAAATAAAAAAATAGATAAAGTGGTTATAAGAATCAAAGAGATACCAAAAAGTAAGAGCTTTTAATATCTTGAATAAAAAATTTGCTAAGTGGAGAGATTCATAAGATAAGAGCAGGGTGGATGAAGTGGAGAAACGCATTAAGAATACTGTGTGATCATAAATATACCTATAAAGTTAAAGGAAAAGATTTATAAGACTGCTTTATGACCAATTATGCTCAATGAGTGTAGTTGAAATGAAAATGTTAAGATAGAAAAGTGGAAATATACAAAAAGAGATGATTCAAAATGAGGAAATTCACTTAAAGACAGAAGCATCCCCCTATTGATGAAAAGATGAGGGATAAATGGCTTGAGATAGTTTGTTCGCGTTCTAAGGAGAGAGATTAATGCATAAGTAAATTGATTCGGATTGACAAAAAAAAATAAAAAAATAAAAAAATAACATTAATAGAAGTAGTAAGAAAGGACAAGTCTATTTAAGAAGTAGTAGAGAGTGTGACTTCAAATAGAATAGAAAGGCGAAAAATAATACATGTGGCCAACCCAAACTAAATTTTTAAGGATCCATTGCCGACCCCAAAAATTTAAAACTAAGATTTTGTTGTTGTTTTTGTTTTGGTAAAAAAATTTGAATATACTCACTCATTAAAAAGTGTTAAATATTGTTTTTGTCCCTAAAGTTTGTATGAATTTATTTTTTTTGTCCCTAAACCTTAAAAAAAAATAAAAATTAAATATCTATCTATCTATCTATCTATATATATATATATATATATATATATATATTTGTTGCTCCAAAACCTTTTAAAGGGTTTTTTTTTTTTTTTTCAATAGTTTATAGGTGAAAAATAAGAATATATAGTTTAGGGATGGAAAAAATATATTTTTTAAAGCTTAAGTACAAAAAGTGTAAAGTTTTTAATAGCTTAGGGACCAAAAAAAAAAAAAAATTTATAGTTTACAGACCAAAAACAAATTTCAGCAAATTTTAGGGACGAAAACAATATTTTTAGCTAAAAACAGCCTTTTTATTATAAGGAAAAAATCATTTAAAAAAAAAAAAAAAAGGGAGAAGGCGAATAGTTAGCACAATCACAGTGAAATTGCCTGTTCTCCTTTATTAGAACAATGAGTATTCAATTCCATTGACCCCCAATTGTTGTAATTATCAAATTTAATCAAAAAACTAAATTGCTAATTATTACATAATCCCACACTCTCAGAATGTGTACTAGAGGTCTTATAATTTCACATAGAATTTTCTTTTTCTTTCAAGTTATGTGTTTATAAAAGTTTTAGTCACATCTTATGCAAATTTCTAATACTTTTAGTTAATAGTGACTTAATGAGAGTGCAAATTAGAACAATTTTAAAAGGTTCATATTTTTACTTGATACTTTTTAAAATTTAGGGTTGAATCTAAAACTACTTCAAATTACAGAAGAATTATATAATTTACCCATCTTTAACAAAGAGTAGCCATTTGCCGTAGAGAAGGTAGTCACTTCACACAACTATGGTTTCTAAGAGTCCAACTCTCTTTATATTGCATATAATATGATGTGTATGCAATGATATCTCACCACTCCCTTACTTCAGAAAAAATAAAAAGAAAATATCAATAGTCTGTCACGAAATACTGACCTCCCAAGCTGTAAATCCTCACCAAATGTTCTCAAGCCACTTCCACCATCTGAGATTGCTGTTGTTTGTCCTCTTCCCAAGGTCTGCAATTATATCCACCCTCAACATTAAGGAACTTGGAGTGAACTACGAACTACATATTTTTGAAGAATTTGGAGAAAGAGATGACAACTACAAAACAAAAAGGAGGGGAGCTTGACCTTTGGGAATGGCAACCTTGATGGAGAAAGAGCACCTATGTTGTGAGGAACAGGATCATTTCTCAGAGGGTCCACGATCAATCTTATATACGGGTACTTTGCTCTTACTGCCTTGCGCACCTCACCCGGCAAAAGATTATCCCTCAGACTACAAGTGACTTGAAACAGAGCATCCTGTACACTTCTATATTCACCTGTGATCTGCACAAATTACGGGTTTTATTTTCAGCATTAATTAGGCTAGCAGGTGGCACCATAAGTTTGCTATTAGTTGAATTTAGAAATAAGAACATATAGTCCTCCCTAAATGCTTGACAAGTGGCCTACAAGACATAATGTTCCATTAAGTTTTGTTGTATAACATCTCACATGTACAAAAATCTAGCACAGTGGTGCATTTTTTCTCTTTTAAAAAATCATTATGCATCTAACGATTATAATACCTCACTGTATAAACATGAAGCTAATCACACCTGTACTACTACATCATTCCCTGAGGCACAATTCCGAATGTGGTCCCCTTCCAGTATCCGTATATCAGCACCAGTGAGTCCTCTCATTTCTGAAAGCACCTCACCTTCATTCCCCCCCAAACAACCAACCAAGTCTGATGCAACTAGAAGCTTCGCAGTTACAGGTCTTCCCTGACTCCAGCCTGATGGATACCTTTCAACGATTCCCTCAACAATTCTACTGAATACAAGAGCTACAGCCTTTTGCGCAGAAGAGTGGCATGATTCAATGTTCTACAACAGATTAAGTCACACACATATCAATCATAAATAAGACTGAGTATGTGCATACATGTGGTTTGCGTGCTATAAAGATAAAACTACAAACCTCCCACGCAGAGATGGTGACCACACGCTCACGGGACTCAGTTAAAGGAGCTGCAAACATTATAGAAGCGCCAGCTTCGTTCTGCATAGCTCTGACTATAGTCCCTTTTTTGCCAATCACATAACCAGCTGCATTATTAGAACAGAGCATTCTGAATATAACTTCTTGTTTATCGTTCAATTCTTGGGCAGAAACCGCATCAGACGACCAAGTATTTCCATTCGAATAACTGTTTTCACCAGGCAAAGCTGGCAACAATGCACTAAGATTTGGGAAAAACTCATCAGGAGAGGCTCCAGAAGAAGAGCCTCCAATAGGTCTATTTAAAGGGGATGGGGTCTTGTCTTGGAGACTGGTAGAAACATCAATCAGTGCTTTCTTCACAGCCAAAATGCCACCAACAATCTGACCTCACAGTATACACAAATTCTCAGAAGACAGCTCTTTTAAAATTTTCTAAATACAAATATAATCAAATTCAACAAACCCCCCAGAAAAAGAAAAAAATCTAGCCGTAGCAAATGATAAATTGATTATTTATCCTGATAGGAGTTTATGGACACGCCTCCCGAGGAGATTAATGTTATATATAGAACATTAAATACGATATTTAATTAAAGAAAAGAAAAAGAAAAAGAACAAGAAAGAAAGGTGTGAGCTCACCTGAATCAATTGGTGGTCGTTGGCGGTGGAATGTGGGTGGGCCCGCAAGATTCTGATAAACTTAGCACCGCTATCACTCTTCACTCTTTTAATGTTCTTCCCACCTTTTCCCATCACGGCGCCAATCTGAGAAGTGTGCGCCAACAATCTACAACACACCTCCCCACCCATGGCACCACCCTCGCTCAGTGCTACCGCTTCCCATACCCTAAGCATCGCCTCCTGAGCGCTCGACACGCCTCTTAGCTCCTCGCCGCCGTGCAGCAAGGCGATCCTCCTGTCCACGGCGCCCGATCCCGCCACGCTCACCACCCGCTGGTCGGATCCCGGAGCCGGCACGTCGAAGTGGATCCGGGTGCCCGTTTCGCGCTGGATGTGCGTCACGACGGCTCCGTCGTTTCCGATGATTCCGCGGCCGGGGGAGTCGGGGATGAGGACCAAGAAGGACACCTGTCCAGGTGCGAGCTTCGTCGCCGGCCGCCTCGGGCGGTTTCGATTGAATGAGTCGTCGGCGTCGTTGGGGTAGGCTGAAACCGGTGGAGCGTAAATCGGATCATCCATATTTAGACAGAGAGAGAAGACTTTGTAAAGGTTAGTTAGAAGGAGAGTACGCCAAAGCGCACGACGGAAGTAGCGAATAATCGCCTCAAAGAAAGGACCGAGTCTAATATAAAAAATAAAAATAAAAATAAATGAAATGAGCTGAAAGCAAAGCAAAACAACCCAACGTTTTTTTTTTTTTTTTTTTTTATTTGCTTAGGGTTTTTTTTTTTTTTTTTGGGTATTTGCTTAGGGTTTTTTTTTTTTTTTTTAGGAGTTTTGATTACTTACCTTAAAAGGAATATGGGATACCTTTAATTCTCTTTTTTGTTTCAAAATTATTGTTTTGCCAATATTTTTAGTGATAGTGAAAAGTTATTAGTTGTGAGTTTAAGACTATTTAACTTTTATCTACAACTTTTTAAAATTTTATTTTCTCTTACATTTTTTCTTTTAAAAAAAAATCTCTCTTTTTCAACCTATAAATATACTTTAGTATATTTTTAGTAAAAAATTAAACAAATTGTCCCCTAAAAGACATACAAAATAAAATAAAATAAAAATTATTTGATTTGCGTGAACGTGTAAATATTTTATCATTAATTAAATAAGAAATTGGGTTGTTCTACAGTAAAGTTATCTCATCAATTACACTTTATCCTTGAATTTTTGAAACTCACAATTCACCTCCAATTTTTAAAATATATTATATTGGTAGGATAGGGATTTGTAGCCCAAGCCCAAAACAATTAATTTGTAGAGTATGGGTGGAAGAGCTAGGTTAAGTATGGGATTAACAACAACGAATCACAATTTTCAAGCACGAGCTAACATGAGTCTACACGTAAAGAGTGAATATCCGAAGAACTATATTATTGATTATCTGATGAACATAGATCTTAGGATTACAGTCAAGTTTTCTCTTCTTCTGTTTCCTTTTTTCCTTTTTTCTCCCTCTTTCGTTAGGAGCTTATTTCCTTTATATAACCTCCCCTCTCGTCATCTCCATCGTTCACTTGTACCTCATCCGTGAGTCTACTTCAGTATGTGTCACGTCAAGCATCTTCTTTAGCTCTGTGTGAGTGGCGGTAGGTGAGGATACACTATTCAGGGGTCTTCTCCACATAAATGCGGCCAGAAAAGTTGCTGCAGAACATTAAATACGGTGGTAGCAACTTTCCCTTTAAATATTTCTTCATCCTTATCGTCTCTCAGTGCACTCAGAACTTATCTTGATCAGGTGGAGTCCTCGGAAGATCATTTTGACCTTTTATACACTCAATTGATCTATACTATTCGCGTCAGAGGAATATAACCTCTTCGGACAGAAGATGTCCTCTTCGGATTGTAATCATTCTTCCCTCTGAGGGTTCCACTTCCAGATGAGCCCTGCCCTTACCATCTCCTTCTTCTCGGTCGCACAATAGCTCTCATATGGGCTCTCGGCCCACTATGTTGGATTGGGCCCTTTTCCCCCCACAATACTTAACCCATGTCATCTGCCTTGCTATTAACATAACGAAAATATATATATATATATATATAAGAGCTTGCTCAAGAAAGTAAGGATTCTCTTCAATCCACACAGTGAAATCAACAATGCCTAAAGCATGTTTACCTCATAAATGGACTGGTCTATTACCCTACCTATGTACATGAGAATAGTCCACTTGGCAAAAGTCCTTCCAGAGAGCATGCATTCCTAGAATTACTGGCTCCACTGTAAATGGAGGGGTGGAAGTTTCACAAAGAGCTCGGTGTATAATGATGGAGTCTCCCTCGAGAATGAACTTTTGGAACCATTTGATTGAGCTCATCAACTCCTTCTCTTAAAGTTAAAAAGACAAAAATACCCCTCTACATCTCTATTTGTTTCCCAGTGATACTTAGGGGTGTGCAGCCCACATGCCAAAAACAACCCGACCTAACCTAACTTGTCGAGTTGGGTCAGTTTTTAGGGTTTAATGGGTTGGGTTGGGTTACAAATTTTTTTTTTTGATAATGGGTCAGGTTGGGTTCGGGAAATAAACCCGCCAAACCCGACCTGACCCACCTATATATTTAAAATATATTATATAATTAATAAATTTTTTAAAATAACCAGCTCTTTCTATTCTATATAAAAGCCAATTAGTTCACACAAACCCTAGTAAATTACTATTATTGTTTAGTCATTATTGTTGTTTGCCTTTAAGGAGTTACATTGATACTAATCTTTGGATTTTTTTTAATATATTTATATTTATATTTTTTTCTGCTTAGTTTAATAATAATAGTAATAAAAAAAATTGTCCAACTCATGGATTCAACCTGACCCATGTAGGTTGGATTGGGTTAAATTTTTTTAACCCACTATGGTAGGTTAGGTCAAAAAATCCCTTTAACCCAACCCATGCACACTTCTATTGATACCACACTCCAAACCAAGGTTGGGAATACTAAAAAGTACATCCACAAAAATATGAGAAATAATAGGAAATCCCGGAAAAAAAAATCATGTTGTCTTTGTTATGATGTACATATACTATTAATAGATTTGATCATTTCTATTAAACTTTACCACCATTAACATGCTATTCAATCATCTGTTTATATGATGCTTTGATATATTTTATAAATTAATATACTCATTAATTATGAGTGTGTGACCAATCTCACAGAAGGCCATAATGTCCTACCATGATCCATAATAATGAAGGTAATTATTATATCTCATACGTACCAAATTTTTTATAACATTCTTTTAGTCCAAGTAAAAAATAATGACAATGAAACTTATCAAAAAAAAAAAAAATAATGACAATGAATATGAAATATGTAATATAAAATCTCTCAAAAAATATGTAATATAAAATCCAATTATCAGTCTCATGACTGAGGCAATAAATTTTTCCTCCCATATTTGGTAGGCCGAGTATATGTATACAGTACACAATTACAACTCCATTCATATTTCCGTAAAGTTGCGTTATTAGGTAGTTATGAGACTTTAGATTTTTTTTTTTTTTATCAGAAAAAATCTCGTTAGGATTGCAAAACTGCTTCATGTTTGTGGAAATTAAGAATCCATTTATTATCGTTGTTTAAATAACAGTTTTCAGTGTTTAAACAATAATATATTTATTTTCATATACTTTTTCACCCATGCATATTTTCAAAAAATCAAAAAATATAAATAACATTATTAGAAATCTTTTTTCAAACCACCCTAAAATTCCAAACAAAGTGAAAAGGCTTGCAAGGGCATTCTCTCAACTCAAGTCAATCTAGTTCGTCGTCGGATTCTTTTGTCGGATAGCTGTTAAATTTGTCAACAAGAGCCTAATTAAAGAACTGCTTCATGTTTTATAGGAGTGCGAAGCTGACAGAGATGTTTGGTCATTGAGCTCAAAAAGCCTTCAAAAATTCTCCACTAGTCAGCTGGACTTTATTCAACTATTTGAGGAATTGATACACCGTTTGAATCAAAATGATCTAGAATTATTTCTAGTGCAAGCTTGGTTGCTATGGAATCGTCGAAAAATCGCTTTATAGAAGGTGAAAAACTCAAGGAACCATTTACATTGAATACAAGTGCAGCAAAGTCATTAAAGGAATTTCAAAGTCAACAAATTCAACTTCTTAGGATGCCAAACTCTCGTCTTGTGGACTTGTGGCAACCCCCTCCAACTCTCATCTACAAGCTAAACTCTGGTGGTGTAATTTTCTCAAATAATCATTGTAGGGTTACTAATTGTAGCCCAAGCCTAAAAGAGGTGAGATGTGAGCCCAATGAGCCCAATATAATAAATTTGTAAAGAGTAAATGAAAGAGTTAGGCTGTTTGTGAATTAAACAACGGTTAATAAGGATTTAAAAAGTGAATAAGCATAAAACACACTTAGAACTTGATTAAATTGGTGTCCGAGGAGATGAACTATGAACTGAACTACTGTTTTAGAAAGCTAATACAATCCTTAATGCTATAGTAATTTTTTTCCTCTCTCTCTTTCCTATTCTTTTCGATCCCCCTCTTATGAAGGATACTGATCGTACACTTGTTAATCATCTAAGTTTTCACTTGAGTACATATCCCATCGAACATCTTTTTTGGTTCTTTATGAGTGGTGGTAGCTGAGACTGCACTGTTCAGGAGTCTGCTCCATATAAATGCGATCAAAAAAGTTGTTACAGTGCATTTAATGCGGTGATAGCAGCTTTTGATTGTAGATATTTCTGTATTCTTGTCACCTTTGTGTGTGCCGAAAGTTCATCCTTATCGTTAAAGTTTCTTGAAAGGTCATCTAATTTATCCAAGTACTTACTTGACCGATATTCATCGTATCCGAGAAGGATACACTCCTTAGAATATATTCTCTCATCCTTTACTTATGTGATTCTCCACTATGGGGTCTCTCCTACTCATTTACTCCTCCTCAGACATGCCCACCACATCTTCAAATAGGGTCCAAAGCCCAATATACGAACTTGGGCTTTTATCCACCACAATCATTCTTCGGGTTTTGGAGCAACTAATAGAAATGAAAGGGGTGAAAAGTCATGACAGCTCTCAGTGCAAAAGGTCCCCATGTGAGTGATGCTAAAGAAGTGGAAATACTTTCCTTACGAAGGCTATGTTTGTTGCAATTGAGCTGGATTCCGTGATCACGTCCATGAGGGGAATAGCGTTAATGTTATGAGCAAACTCTCTGTACTAGAAATGGACTGTTCACGACTTGGGCAAGAAAAAAAGATGCTGGCAGCTGGTCTTTACAATGGTTTTTTTTCATGTTTCAGACGATCTGGTAACTGGCACTATTTAGCTAAGTTTGCTAAATCTATTTCTAATTATGTTATTTGGATAAAAGATTTCCCTCCTCCTGCCTTAGAAGCTCCGTCTTTTGATGTAAATGTTTTTCTTTTGTGAATGATAGTGATTTTTCCCTTACAATAAAAATAAAAAAGGATGGCAAAACTCAATAGTACAGAACAGATTTAAAAGCTAATTCTCCAATTCCAATACCTTCTAATCGGGACTCCCATTGTGGAAATAAGGTTAGAGGCTTAGCAATCAAACTGTGATTTAAATTTACATTACAAAAACCTTTCATCCACAATCCAAGCTTTCGCCATTTTTTTTCCTCTTTCTTTGATTAGTACTTGAGCCTCAAGTTTATAAGTCTAAACACTTGACCAATTTCAAGTACCTTTCAACTCCAACCAGTACCTATTTCCTTTTTACTTTAAAAATCCTGAATTTTCTCTAATTTTGAAAACCTTTTTACTCTTGAAATCATAACTATAGCGTCCCAAAATCCCTACAATTCTTGCTGCCAAAAAATCCTTGAACGGAGATTTTTCTTTCCACCAATCCTACAAGAGTCATTATTTCTATTCCAAATTGAACCTCAAACCTTGTAAAATTATTGGCCCGTGGCCCGTGGGCTTGATAAAATAATAAGCTCATTGGCCCATTAACAAATAGCAATGAGAATGGGGAAGCATGGATCCCGCCACGCTCACCACCCGCTGGTCGGATCCCGGAGCCGGCACGTTGAAGTGGATCCGGGTGCCCGTTTCGCGCTGGATGTGCGACACGACGGCTCCGTCGTTTCCGATGATTCCGCGGCCGGGGGAGTCGGGGATGAGGACCAAGAAGGACACCTGTCCAGGTGAGAGCTTCGTCGCCGGCCGCCTAGGGCGGTTGCGATTGAATGAGTCGTCGGCGTCGTTGGGGTAGGCTGAAACCGGTGGAGCGTAAATCGGATCATCCATATTTAGACAGAGAGAGAACACTTTGTAAAGGTTAGTTAGAAGGAGAGTGCGCCAAAGCGCACGACGGAAGTAGCGAATAATCGCCTCAAAGGAAGGACCGAGTCTAATATAAAAAATAAAAATAAAAATAAATGAAATGAGCTGAAAGCAAAGCAAAACAAACCCAAATTCCTTTCACTGTTTGGACGCAGAGATAAGCAACGTTTTTTTTTTTTTTTTAGGGTATTTGCTTAGCGTTTTATTATTACTAGTCACTGAGCACACGCTCACGCACGTGTTCAGAAGTTCTTCTATTTTTTTAGTAAGGGTTAATTTAGAGTATTTATTTTAATTTGAAATTACTACATTTTCTATTCACACACACACCAAAAAAAAAAAAAAAAAACTAGGGGTGATGAGTATTATGCATTTGTGGGTGAAATAATTTTTTTATTACACCCTAAATCTTTTTATGATTGAAAAATGTAATAATCCCAAATTATAATGAATACAAATTATTAATCTTTACTTAAAAAAATAGAAGAGCATTTGACTAAGAGGCTAGTCCACTATAACTTGAACTCTATTAACTTGTGACGTGAACACCTAAAATATAAAATATGCTTAATCTATACTACTATTATGTTAAAATTGTTAAAGTTAATATTCATTCTTTTTTATTATTAGTACTAAATTTAGTCTAATATTTGTGGGCATATCTAAACTATCTCCCTCTCTTTTCTTTTTTTCTTTGTCTTTCCCAGCGAAGTATAGAAAAAGATACTTCATTTGAAATGATTCATTTATCCAAGTTTTTATTTATACCTCTTTCCTCAATTGCTTCTTATATTTTTTTTAAAGAAAATTCTGATTTATTTATGGGGGTTATCAACTTATTTTTAATCTTAAAATTTAGTCAGTTACTACACATCCATAACAAAAGTTAAAAAGAGTTTAAATTCAAGATTTAGCAAGTACTTTTATAACCAAGAAACTGTACATAACATTTTTTATGTAAACTTGAGGGTCTTTTTTTTATTTGGATTTAGTGTTATAATTTTCCATTTATCTCAATTTGGGCTGCTACATTTTCCTATCACAAAATTGATTCCCTTATTTTTAAGAATGTTCAAAGGTTAGCAATTACACAATCATTGAATTAAGAATTCTGAAAACAATTAAACTAAAACTTTATCTAAATGAATATATTGAAGTACTAAAAAAATGGCCAGTGAAGTGCTAAAAAAATTGGATCTTTGAAAAGTAACGAAAGCATAGAAAAGAGTGTAAAAGAATACATCGAGTGAATGAATGAAAATATGGATTACCATTGAATTGTGATCCCTCAATTGATCCACGCCCATCTCTGAGACTTAGCAACAAAATTATAAACCAATCCCCATAGCCAATTCATCACCACTGTGAGGAATAGTTTTGGCCTCCATCCATCCCTCACTGCCAATGTATGTCACCGCCAATGTATGAAAGTCTGGTTAACAGGAAATTTGGAATTGTGAATGAGTAGAAGATTGAACGCTTAAATTTCAATTTGTAAACTAATGGGAGACTGCAACAGATTTATGAGGCATTTTTTTAAGGGGAATTAATGGACATATTTTTACTGCTATATCCTTAATTGTTTTCACTTATTAAACGTTCAATGTAAGAGTATTTTAGATAGTTTAATGAGGAATTTTTGTAGGGACAATTAATGGATGTATTTTTACTGTTTTGTCCTCAACAATTTTCACTTATAAAATGTTAGATGTGAGGGTATTTTGGAACAAAAAAAAATTGGCCCAAACAGGGGCAATCTCTTAAATAGTAGTATAGATTATTATTATTATTATTTTTTTTAGAAGTTTTGATTACTTACCTTAAAAGGAATATGGGATACCTTTAATTATCTTTTTTTTTTTTTCAAAAATATTGTTTTTCCAATATTTTTAGTGATAGTGATAAGTTATTGTTTGTGAGTTTAAGACTATTTAACTTTTATCTACAACTTTTTAAAATTTTATTTTCTCTTACATTTTTTCTTTTTAAAAAATTCTCTCTTTTTCAACCTATAGATATACTTTAGTATATTTTTAGGAAAAAATTTAAACAAATTGTTCCCAAAAAGACACACAAAATAAAATAAAATAAAAATTATTTGATTTGCATGAAACATGTAAATATTTTATCATTAATTAAATAAGAAATTGTGTTTTTCTATGGTAAAGTTATCTCATCAATTACACTTCATCCTTGAATTATTGAAACTCACGATTCACCTCCAATTTTTAAAATATATTATACTTAACCCATGTCATTTACCATGCTATTAACACTAATGAAAAAAAAACAAAAAAAAAATATATATATATATATATATATAAGAGCTTGCTCAAGAAAGTAAGGATTCTCTTTAATCCACACAATGAAATCAACAATGCCTAAAGTATGTTTATCTAGTAAATGGGCTGGTCTATTACCCTACCTATGTACATGAGAATAGTCCACCTGCCGAAAGTCCTTCTGGAGGGCATGCATTCCTAGAATAACTGGCTCTACTATAAATGGAAGGGTGGAAGTTTCACAAAGAGCTCGGTGCACAATGATGGAGTCTCCCTCAAGAATGAACTTTTGGAACCATTTGATTGAGCTTATCAACTTCTCCTCTTAAATTTAAAAAGACAAAAATACCCCTCTACATCTCTGTTTGTTTCCCAATGATACTTAAGGGTGTGCAGCCAACTCGTCAAAATCAACCCAACCCAACCTAACCTGTCGGGTCGGGTCAGTTTTTAGGGCTTAGTGGGTTAGGTTGGGTTGGGTTACAAAATTGTTTTTGATAGCGGATCGGATTGGGTTTGAGTCATAAAATTCCAAAACCACCAAACCCAACCCGACCCACCCATATATTTGAAATATATTATATAATTAATAATTTTTTAAAAAAATAACCAGCTCTTCATATCCTATATAAAAGTCAATTAGTTCACACAAATTCTAGTAAATTATTATTGTTGCTTAGTCATTATTGTTGTTTGTCTTTAAAGAATTACATTGATACTAATATTATTTGAGTTTTTTTTTTAATATATTTATATTTATATTTATATTTTTTTTTGTGCAATTTAATAATAATAGTAATAAAAAAATTTTTAAACCCATGGGTTCAACCCGACCCAACCCAACCCATGTGGGTTGGGTTGGGTTGGACTTATGTGATGGATTGGGTTGGGTTGAGTTGAATTTTTTTTAACCCACTATGGTGGATTGAATCAAAAAATCCCCTTAACCCGATCCAATCCGGCCCATACACACTCCTATTGATACCTCACTCCAAACAGTGGTTGGGAATACTAAAAAGTACATCCACAAAAATATGAGAAACAATAGGAAATCCGGGAAAAAAAAAGATTTTGTCTTTGTTATGGTGTACATAATCTAGTAATAGATTTGATCATTTCTACTAAACTTTACCACCACTAACATGCTATTCAATCATCTGTTTATATGATGCTTTGATATATTTTATAAATTAATATACTAATTAATTATGAGAGTGTAACCAATCCAACAGAAAGCGCTAATGTCCTACCATGATCCATAATAATGAAGGTAATTATTATATCTCATACGCACCAAATTTTTTATAACATTCTTTTAGTCCAAATAAAAAATAATGACAATGAATATTGAAATATGCTATATAAAATCTAATTATCAGTCTCATGACTGAGGCAATAAATTTTTCCTCCCATAAGCATATTTGGTAGGCCGAGTATATGTATACAGTACACAATTACAACTCCATTCATATTTCCAAAAAGTTGCGTTATTAGATAGTTATGAGACTTTAGGTTTTGTTTTTTAATTGGAAAAAATCACTTATATGCTTTGTTAGGATCACAAAATTGCTTCATGTTTATGGAAATTAAGAGCTCGTTTGTTATTGTTGTTTAAACAACAACTTTCAGTATTTAAACAATATTACATGTATTTTCATACACTTTTTAATTTACACATATTTTTAAAAAATACAAATAAAATTACTAAAAATCTCTTAATTACTAGAAATTTCTTTTCAAACTGCCCAAAAATTCCCAACAAAGTCAAAAGTCTTTGCTTGGAGGGCTTGTAAGGACATTCTCTCAACTCAAGTCAATCTAGTTCGTCGTCGGATTCTTTTGTCGGATAGCTATTAAATTTGTCAACAAGAGCCTAATTGAAGCACTGCTTCATGTTTTATAGGAGTGCGAAGCTACTAGAGATGTTTGGTCAATGAGCTCAAAAAGCCTTCAAAAAATTCTCCACCAGTCAGTAGGACTTTATTCAACTATTTGAGGAATTAATACACCGTTTGAATCAAAATAACCCAGAATTATTTCTAGTGCAAGCTTGGTTGCTATGGAATCGTCGAAAAATCGCTTTATAAAAGGTGAAAAACTCAAGGAACCATTTACATTGAATACAAGTGCAGCAGAGTTATCAAAGGAATTTCAAAGTCAACAAATTCAAGGTCTTAGGATACCAAACTCAGGTCTTGTGGACTTGTGGCGACCCCCTCCAACTCTCATCTACAAGCTCAACTTTGATGGTGCAATTTTCTCAAATAATCATTCTTCGGGAGAAGTCATGGCAGCTCTCAGTGCAAAAGGTCCCCATGTGAGTGATGCTAAAGAATTGGAAATACTTTCCTTACGAAGGCTGTGCTTTTTGCAATTGAGCTGGATTCCGTGATCACTTCCTAGAGGGGGATAGCCTTAATGTTATGAGCAAACTCTCTGTACCGAAAATGGACTGTTCACGACTTGGGCATATTTTGCAAGAAATAAAGATGCTGGTGGCTGGTCTTTACAATGGTTTTTTCTCATGTTTCAGATGATCTGGTAACTCAGTAGCACACTATTTAGTTAAGTTTGCTACATCAATTTCTAATTATGTTATTTGGATAAATGTTTTTCTTTTGTTAATGATAGTGATTTTTCCCTTACAATAAAAATAAAAAAGGATGGCAAAACTCAATAGTACAGAACAGATTTAAAAGCTAATTCTCCAATTCCATTACCTTCTAATCGGGACTCCCATTGTGGAAATAAGGTTAGAGGCTTAGCAATCAAACTGTGATTTAAATTTACATTACAAAAACCTTTCATCCACAATCCAAGCTTTCGCCCTTTTTTTCCTCTTTCTTTGATTAGTACTTGAGCCTCAAGTTTATACGTCTAAACACTTAAACAATTTCAAGTACCTTTCAACTCCATACAGTACCTATTTCCTTTTTTACTTTAGAAATCCTGAATTTTCTCTAATTTTCAAAACCTTTTTACTCTTGAAATCATAACTATAGCATCCCAAAATCCCTACAATTCTTGCTGCCAAAAAATCCTTCAACGGAGATTTTTGTTTCTACCAATCCTAAAAGAGTCATTATTTTCCAAATTGAACCTCAAACCTTGTAAAATTATTGGCCCGTGGCCCGTGGGCTTGATAAAATAATAAGCTCATTGGCCCATTAACAAACATCAATGAGAAGGGGGAAGCATGGAAGCAAAGGGATGTAACGTCCAGATTCAGCAAACATCACCTCTAGGAATGGCAACGGGTCGGGTTCGAGCCGGGTTTTTCCATACCCGAACCCGACCCGCGGGGCAAGACTTGTGGCCCGGACCCGGCCCGTTTAGGGTACCGGGTTTTTTTCCGGAGCCTGGACCCGCCCCAGGGTCCGGCCCGACCCTAATGGGCCAGGTTTTACCAGTCCGATTAGAAATAGGGTCGGATATGGGTTTTAAAAAAAAAAAAACCAAGTGGGTCCGGGTTTTATTAAAAAAGCCCGAGACTTAATAAAACCCAGACCCGACCCGAAACCCGGCCCAATAAAAACCCAGTACCCCTAAATTACCAAAATACCCTAATATATATATATATATATATATATACATACCTATAATCTAACCCTAACTAATCTCTCATTTCTTCTTCACTCTTCACTCTTCAGCGCATCAGCCCTCTCATTTCAACTCACTCAGTCCGTGTACCACAGTCCTTCTCCCTCATTTCAGCTCACTGCCACACTCCTCCCTCCCTCACGCCTCAGTCTGAGCCTCCCTCTCCTCAGCTCAAGCTGCTCAGTCCGAGCTTCCTGTGTTCGGTCTTCACTTCTTTCTTTCTTTTTTTTTTTCCCCTTTCTTCTCCTAGGTTCGGTCTTCAGTTCTTCCTTTTTCTTTTTCTTTCACTGGGTTCGGTGAGTTTGGTTTTCTGGTTTTTTTTTTTTTTTTTTTTTTTTTCACTGGCGATTCTCTCTCTCTCTATCCTTGTCTTTGTTCTCTCTTGCTTCTCTTTTCCATCATCAGTGACTAAGGTTTGGGAGAGCTTGAGCTCATTTGGATTTTCTAGTGGTGATAAGGAGGTTGTCGAGTAAGGATGTATGCAGATTTGTTTTGGGTCAAGCTGGAGATGGGTTTCTTTCGGTGGGTTTTGGAAGTTTCATTGAGATTCATTGATGGTTGTGTTTGCAATGGTGGAGGAACAATGGTGGCTGATTAATTTTCTGTTTGGGGTTGATTGGTGGTAAGATGGTTGATTTTGGGTTTCTCTTAGCTTCGTGGGTTGCATGTTTATGACTATGAAATTTCTGGGTTTATGACTTTATGGGTATGAAATTTTCTAAGTTTATGGGTTGCTACGATTTTCTGGGTTTATGGGGTTTCTATGAATTTTTCTTTTTTTGGAATTTTCTGGGTTGTTTGTGTGATGCTGTGTGGTGAACTGGTCATCTTTCTTGCTCTTGCATTTGTGAAAGTGCCTTGGATGATGACAGGAGATTGTGGTTGGGCTACGATTTTTTTTTTTTTTTTTTTTTGAGGAACAAATTGACGGTGAGTCTGGGAAAATCTAGGCAAAGTCTGGGCTTGAATCTAGGCAAAATCTGGGCTTGAATTAAATCTGGGCTTAAATATTTTTTTTTTTTTGGTTGGGCCACAAATTGGGCCCAATTCCTAAACGGGGCTCGGCTGGGGCGGGTCCAGGCTCCGGAAAAANGTACTAATTTTAGGAATTTTATTCTATAAAATCACATTTTGTTTCTCTTAAACAATTTAATTGATTCTTCTAAACATAATGTTATACTCACAAACTTTTTTACAATATTTTTATAAATTGTTTTGTTAACAAACTTTTATTGATTCGCATAATAGGCTCACAACTCACATCATTTTTTTTTTATTTACCAATAATTACTTATTATTTCAGTAATTTATAAAAAAGCTTGTAACTTTTAGCACATTTTAGCATTTAATTTGGAGGTGATTAGGGATGGCAATTTTTGCCCGACCCGCAGGTACTCGGTCCGGCCCGACCCTAATGGGCCAGGTTTTACCCAGTCCGATTAGAAATAGGGTCGGATATGGGTTTTAAAAAAAAAAAAACCGAAGTGGGTCCGGGTTTTATTAAAAAAGCCCGAGACTTAATAAAACCCAGACCCGACCCGAAACCCGGCCCAATAAAACCACACACACATATATATATATATATAATAATAATATTTTTTTAAAAATAAAATAAAAAATTGAGGGCAATCCAATAATACCTCCATCGCTGCCCGTCTAAACATTACACTTATACTCACACCCACTCTCACCTTAAGAGAGAGGGGAAAATGAGATGGAACAAATATCTTTTATCTCATCACTTGTCCTATAGGCGGATGGCCAAGAGGAAATCTCCTCCCCTATAAATAAAGTTAGAAACCCAAGAACAAAGGACGTAGATATTGAGCTGAAAAAAAAAAAAAAAAATTGTGTAAGAGTGACCAAGAATGAATAATTGTACTTATCAAAACTTATCATTGGCGTTCCCATGTGTTATTGAGATTACGATCACTTTCTTCCATCTACTTTTGTCTACTGTCTCTATTATTTTAGATCCTTTACGTGAAGAGCGCCCATATTAGCTTGTGGATAACTTTGCAAAATAGAAGAAGTAACAAATTTTACACAATTTGAGCAAAAAAACACCCACATCAGTGGGTGTAAACTTATGTATAAATTCAAGTTGCTACAGTACCCGTTGCATATTTTCACGGGCACTATAGCATGTGTATATAATTTTTTAACAATTTTTTTTCTCTCCTCTGTACCTGACTCTCAGCTCCCTCTCTCTCTCTCCCAAGCAAACAACTCTCTCTTTCTCTCATCTCATCCATCTTTCTTCCTCTCATCAATCTTTCTCCTCTAGCTTTTGCCGATTGCCACCGCCGCCGATTACTCTTTATTCCTTTGTTTCTCATTGTTTTCGGGTTGAATGGGCTTGATCAGTGGGTTTCAGGTTGAATGGGATTGAATGTCTCTCGCCATCGCCATTGCCATCGCTTGCCTTTGGAGGCGTCAATCTTGTTTCTCATTCTCGCCATCACCACTGGAGGCGTCGATGTAAACCATCGATCTTGTTTCTCGTTCTCACCATTGCCACCGGAGGTGTCAATCTTGTTGCTCAAGGCGAGGCGTCAATTTTGATAAGTGGGTTTTGATCCATTTTGCTGGGTTTGTTTTTCTAGTTTTCTGTCGGTGGGTTGTGTGGATTTCGATGTGATACTGATGTGGATTGTGGGTGTGGGCCGGTGGCTGTGTGGCAAAGAAATGAATATTTTATTTGAATAAATGTGTATAATAGACAAACTGATGTAGGTATTTTATAAAAATAAGTGTGTAAAATAGAAAAAGTAGGTTCTAGATGTGTAAAATGGAAAAATTTATGCACGAGCTGATGGGGATGCTCTGTCATTAACCAATGTTTACTTTTTCTTTTTTCTTTTTTTTTTTTCGCTGAAAATTAACTCATGTTTACAAAATTAATTGCGACCGACATATAATTAAATCGTATTTCCCTTGGAAATATTTTGGGCATACACTCTCTATTTTTTGTTTTTCTTTACCATACTTAATTCTCCTTAGGAGTTACGACCCAAACATTTCGGAGTAATTCTACCATTCATTCAATCAATCTAATAAAGACCTACGTGAGCTAAGCAACACATGAAGTTCTTGTAATACCGAAAATCTGGTAGCAGTGTCTACAATTGATATGTTTCAGGTATACAAGTGGCTTTTCTCTCAAAAAAAAAAAAAAAAAAGAAGAAAAGTTTATGAGTGGATTTTTTTTTTTTTTTGGAAAATTATACTTTACCAGCTTATATTATACCTCATGTTACACTTTGTACCATAAACTTTTTGAATGCATGTTTAGCAACTAAATTATGACCACTGTTACACTTCATAACCTACCATTAAAGTTTGCTGTTAACTTAAATGAAAATTCAAAGTTTAGGGTGTAAAGTGTAATAAGGAGTATAGTTTAAAGTGATAAAATGTAATTTATCTTTTGTTTTTAAAGTATTGAGAAGAGGGGCTATCACGCCCCAAACCCAGCTATAAAGATAGGCACGTGACAACCGCTGCACTCTTATAAAGTAAGCACCCTACAAGTGTACAAGGCCTTTTTAGCAACTAAAATTTATCCTTAAAAATTAAATTAAATAAATTCAAAATACCTCAACAATTTCTTTATGAATAGATCTCCAATAATTTAAGAACAAATCCAAACCTCATGTACATAATGCCAATTGACCAATAAATATAAAACTATTAGAAAAATCATCCAATTCCAAAATCACTAAGCTTCTTTTTCCTATTCACAACACAACATCAAAACTCCCAAAACTTGCTATTCTTCACAATTTGAAACTGGAGGGGAAAAATGGGTGAGCTGACAACTCAATAAGTAACCAAAATTCTAATAAGTTTTATCAAGTAATAGATCTATAAAGGAAAAGATGTAATATGTGTTTTCAAAGTTATAATATACTATGTGTTTTCAAAATAACTGAAGAAGTTTCGTAGTCTTAAAAAATAAGTTGCACATAGATCACATACTTTAATCTTACAAATATCATAGATGGTTTAGAAAATAGTTAGTTTTTCATAAATCAAAAACTATAACTTACAATAGGTTCCAAAAATACATAAGCAGTTTTAATGACTCAAAATAGTTCAAATACTCAAACATTTCGAAATTCACATATGTAATTTGAAGGACTCAAAATAGTTCAAATATTCAAACGTAATTCATATTTTTAACAATCTTATGACTATGGTTACGCTGTATCCCCGTGACTAGGCATCAGAGTATCAATGAATAACCCCCATTGGCTGGGCATCAGAATAAATTCATAGTCAGATTATTCATAATCATTTATATGAAATCATATTTTCTAACAAAAATATATCTTATTCAAGCATGTATATAATAATCATATACTCAGTATTAAAATATATTTGTAATAATCCTTTACTTGAAATTAGTAATACAATAGAAATAAAAATTCTCACAATTATAAGCAATTTTCAGTAGTTAAAAATACATTAATATAAGCAAAATAAAACTCAATTAGAATAAGATTGCTTACCTCCAAAAGCTATTCCAAAAGAAACTTTTCCTTAACAATTCCTCTAAAATTTTTAAATATCACCTAGAACAATTTTCAAATATTCTTACTCAAGAATCAAATAATTTAGGAAGGACTTATAATGGTACCCGACCAGATAAAGAGACTACTAAAAATATCCAATAAGTATCCACTGTTATCTCACACCAAAATTCCTCCTAATCATAATATTTTTCTTTATATCTATTATTATTATTATTATTATTATTTCTTCTGCCACAACTAAAGCCCCAAAGATGAGACCATAACTCCTATTACTATGTAGGCACGTGGGCCATCTTCAATTTCATGTGTTCCTTTGTGTTTTTTATTTTTTATTTTTTTTTTGGTCAACCATGGAAATAGCATAAAACTAGGAATTAATCGGTCTGTTACAACGCAAGTTAACTTTATCATAAGCTAAAATTCTTTCCACCACAGGCGGGTGTGTTCCTTTGTTTCCTTTGTTTGTTTGGTTTTTTTTTTTTATAATTTTTTTTTAACTAGTCAGACCTCATTGACTTTCCTGTTCACTTCTACCAAGATCAATAAACAAATAATAATAATAAGAAGAAAGAAAGAAGTTAAGCTCTGCTTTGTTTTAATGTTTTTTTTGTTGTTTGTTTGTTTGTTCATTTGTTTGTTTTTTTTTTTTTTTTTTAACACACGTGACTCTATGTTAGACCTCCAAGCATGCCTAGACTACTAGGCTTCTAAATTTGCCCCAATACCACTTTGGTTTTGCCATATACCCTAAGAAGTTCACATCAGGTACTATTTATCAAAGAAAACCGTGCAGAAACCTAACCATTAAGCCCAAAATTTTATAGCCTCTATCTTTGCATAAAGCAACAAAACTATAGAAAAAGATTAAATCTCAGAACCTAGAAAAATCTACAGTACATCGTCCAGTTTACCGAAAAATAAAACTAAACTTTTCTTTGTACACATCATTCAAACTCTTGAATATTTAAATAGTTTCACTATTAGACAAAATACCCACATTAAAAAAAAAAAAAAAAAACTTTAATTCTAAATAAAACTTACATTTGACAAGAAGTAAATTCTTAAGCTCTTACTTTAATTTTGCAGTCAAACCTTCTCTACTTGAGTAATTGGGTAGTCTCCTCTCTCAAAATATCTCTCCATATACATTGACATAATAAGCTTATATATAGCTAGGGTTTCAACCTTATTTTTAAAAAGCTCCCTTATAATTATATATTATAAAATTGACCCCACAAAAAATTTACTTAGATACCCTTCCTTTTATTTATTTATTTATTTTTGGTATTACAAGGGCAATTAGGTATTTTCATGTGGTGTCAAATTTTTTCATCTAAGTTAACAGCAAACTTAACGTCGGGGTGTAAAGTGTAGTAAAAGTCATAATTTAGGGTACAAAAAGTGCATTTGAAAAGTTTATGGTGTAAAGTATAACATGAGGTATAATTTAGGGTGGTAAGAGCAATTGCATCAGTGTGTGCAAAATAGAAAAAGTAATAAGTTTTGCACAATTTTGCTCAAAAACAACCCACATCAGTGGGTCTATAACACTGTAAATATACAACATTACTACAATAACCGTGCATATTTACTGTAGCATTCTAACCCTGCATATTGCTATAGTAACCGTGTATATATGCACGATTACTGTAGCTTTCTATTCGATTTCTTTAATATTTTTTTCTCTCTCATCTCTCACCCTTGTTAGACGATCTCTCTTCCCCTACACTCTCTTGATCTCCTCAATATCCAGAAAAAGGAAAATAATAGGAAGAACAAGAAAGAGGATGAAGAAGACCACTACAAGTCTACAACCAACCAACTACCCCACCACCACCCAAAACAAAATTGCGGGTTCTTATTTTGGACAGTACCTAGGCCCAAATAGAATTAAGGATGCTAGACCCCCAAGAAGTCTTGTGCTTGGTATTTGGTGGATTGGGCTTGGTTTACCACAAGTGTATTGGGCTAATTACGAACCAAGTTGTGCACAAAACATGGATTTTACAACATAGATACATTTAGATATACAAAATATATACATATTGTATAGTAAATGGCTGAGGAACAGTAAAGGAATAAAAAAAAAAAGAATAAATAATGGCCTTAGGGATCCTCAGAAGGATAAATGATATTTCATTATTTTTTAGTTTTGGTCCATTGGGCCCTTCTTCCACTGGGATATGTCATAATGTTTGTTCAGGGGCCTTTTTCGGTTGCCCAACCACATGTGATCCATTGGAGGGATGACCTTACTAGGCCCAGGTTCTTTTTGAGGAGTTGCGTCAGGAACTCAACATTGGGCTGCGTGGTCCAACGGCTACCGGCGTATTTTTAATCCTCAAAATCATTAAGGCCAAAATCTAAGAATCACGATAATGGTTGAGTAAATATGTAATATGTGTTTGATATGATAGCTTTGATTAGTAGTTGTAATAATAGTTGAAATAAAGTAATTTGTATTTAAAGATGAAGTAAGCATGGAATTAATGATGTAGATTTATAGATATGGAAGCAAAGTTACTTATCTTTGTATGGTTTATAACTCCAACTGTATAACATCACTAAACCGATAGGATTCTAGCAGAATATCAGCGGTAGAGGCTAGTTAAGCTTGCCCTTCTTATCATACATTTAAATGAGTTTAAGTCTTAGTTAATAGTTGTAATAGTAGTTGGCATAAAGTAATATGTATTTGAATGTGAAGCAATTATATACTCAATGATGTAAATTTAAAGATAAGGAAGCAAAGTCACTTATCTTTGTATGGTTTATAGCCCCAGCTGTACAGCTTCTGTGAGTTGATAATGTCCTAGCAGAGTGACCCCAGTGATATAGAGGTAGTTTGCCATGATAACTTCAAAATTAAGGGAAAAAATGGGTGCAACTAGAGAGAGAGAGAGAGAGTATGTCCACCTGTGTGTAGGGGTGGGTTAAGCTTGCCCCTCTTATCATGCACTTAAATCAGTTTTCCCCTTAACAATGCTCTTTTAGTTTTTGTGAAGTTATGAATAGTGTTGCCTTCCATGAGAAGGATTTTTGTATGGAGCATATGTTCCTTCAAAGAGAAGGGATTTATGTAAAAAGTAGTTGTGTCTTCTAAGAGAAGGGCTTTGATATGAGATCTTGGTGCCTTCTAGGAGAATGATTTTAGTAATAGAAGTTCATGCTTTCCATGAGAAGGGCTTTTAGTATGAGTGTTTGATATCTCTTGAGAAGTATGGAGATGGTAAAAGATATAGATATTTTGTGGGATGTAGTATATGATATATGAAAGTATGTAAGATATTAAGGTTAAAGATAGTAAAAATGTGAGATTATAACCGCTAGAGAAGTTGTAGAGGTTGCTTTCCAAGAAGAAAGATTTTGTAAGAGAAGAGCATGAAGATGTTTTTAGGTATTTGGAGATAGGAGTAGTGAGATATGTGTATTTTATGAATATAGAGAGTGAGACAATGAGTATAAGAGGGGTAATAGTGCTATAGTGTGTTTAACAATATTGCTGGAATTTACTGCTAGGATCTTCTGCTGAAGGAGTAGTAGAGATTGCTTTCCAAGAGAAAGATCTTGTAAGAAAAGAGTATAGAGATGAGTTTATGGGCAGCAAAATAGTAGAATTTCAAAGTGAGAGAGTATGAGAGTTGAGCTTAGAAGAGTTGTGGTGTGTTATATGTAATGGTGTAGTAAGTGTGTATGAGATTGTGTAAGAGAAGTGAAGAAAGAGATGTTTAGAGATATAGGTAGCAAGATATATGTATTTTTAGAATATGAAGCGTGAGATGACGAGCATAAGAGAGTAATAGTATTGTAGTGTGTTTAGCCAAGCTGTTGGAATTTTCTGCTTGGATTGTATGAAAGCTTATGAATGGCATTTATGAGCTAAGGGCTGAAGAATTTAGTTCCTAATTTAGAAACTAAAAACCTAGAAGCTCAATACTTCATTAAGAGCTTTAGAAGATAATCAACAAGAGAAAGAATAGGGAAGCTTATGAGAGAGTTCCCCTCCGTTGGTGTCCCCCCATTGAGGTGTTGAAGAATGGTTCCCTTTAGAGTTGAGTTTAAGGGGGTATTTTAGCAAATGATCTCAGCCAAAATTTGCCTCAAATAGCAATGAATCTTTAGAGAATCTATTTTAAGATTTGGCCGAAAATGGTATGTTTTGTTTTAAGGTATTCTTGCTGTTTTGGGTAAGAGATGCTGGGGAAAGAGTAGCAGAAAAGGAAAGCATTTTAGCAAGAGAAAGGTAGTTTCTTTAGTTGGTTTTGGTTTTTGCTAAAAGTGAAAAAATCAGTAATACTCAGGCTGCTAGGTCAGCTATCACAGCTGTTCTAAAAAGGCTGTCCCAGTTGTCAGGAAAAGCTGTGACAGTTATCATGAGACAACTGTTTTCTTTGGGCAGAAGCCAATGAGGTTAGATGAGTCATTTCAGGCTACTGGAGAGGTCATTTCATGAATTTGGCTAAAAAATGGTAAGATCTCTTTGAAGGGCATCTTGCTATTTTGGGTATAACAGCTGATTGCTAGGATTTCAGCATTAAATGGCTGATGATATCACTTCCAGCCAGGTGTCAAGTGTTGAATATACTGCTGGGGTTTAGCTGAAAATGTTTCCTTCTTTGAGTGTTTGTGTTTTTGGTCCAAGGTTCAATTACAACACATTTTTAGCAAGTAATAGAAGGATTGGTTGAAAGTCAATGAAGTTTTAGAGATTTAGTTAAGGTCTCATTATGTTGTGACATAATCTTGGTGAGCAAGAAAAGTGTTTAACGCTTTGCCCTAGCAGCTAGGAGAGAAATATATGGTCAGATTGTGGCAGATAGCAACTGGGTATTAGAGATATCATGGATATTTTGTATATAGTTGGAAATTAAAGATAACCAATCAAATTAGGCCATGTATTTGAGTCAGATTTTAGCTTAAAGTAGTAATAATATTTATGTAGAATAATATGATGAAGTTTCTAAATTTGTATAGCAATAGCTAAGGATTGAATGAAAAGTTATTTTCTCAGCAGTTAGATGGCTGGAGATATTGAGTATTTGTCACATGATGAATGTTAAGATTTAGGGAAAGAGCAATGGGAACTTTTATCATTTAAAGTGCTATGTAATAAGAGATGCTTACCATATGTTACTCGCTACACACAGACTCGTCAGAGTTTAGGGAGTTGGAGAAGACAAGCAAAGCAACATGTCTCTTTTATCAACTTTAAACCGCTAAAGCTTTACTGAACATATCTCTTGGCCCTCCAAACCATGACTCCCAAAGTTTCCCCAAAGAGACTTATGAGCTTGAATCATAAGCCGAAGATGAGATGACATACCTCGGGTTTTGTTGTCATTTTATGTAAATATAGGCTCTTGTTGAAGAAGTTGCTTGCCATGAGTGTAAGAGAGGTAATATGGGCCGCGAGCTTTGATTCATTGCTTATGCCCGGTCCATATGTTGATGTTGATGATGTCGTGGAGTTATGATCCCAATTGATGAAGAGGAAATGTGGACCATGAATCCGCCTCTTGAAGTAAGGATCTCGTGGGTCATGTGAGCCCAATCCATCTAGTTGAATGAGATATGAGTTTATTTTCAGTTTTAAAGAGATTTACCAAAAAAATCAATAATATGTTGATGTGGCATGGGTTGCCAATGAAGTAATGTCACGTGGGTCGAAAAAACGGTCTTCAACATTAGCCCCCTGAATGTTGAAACGGTCTTAACGTAATGTTGAAGTTAGTCAGGATTGCAGTTGGGCGTTGTGCTGCTTTAATCATGATTGATTTTGTTGAAGTCGATGCATTTGGAGATAACTTTATTCTTGTAGATGTGACCGTGGTAGGTCCATTTAGAAATATTTTGAGTAGAACTTTTGATGCTACGGCTGGGGAGGTACTGCTCTTGATCTAGTGGAGATGAAGCATTGAAGTTGTTGCTGCTGAAAATCTGAATACTGAATTTACAGCTGGGACAGTCCAAAATGTATTTTGACATCATAGCAGATGAATATTTTACTGATACTGCTGATTGTAGTCAGTTCTTGAAGAAATTTTTATAGAGATGTTCAAGATAATATGAGCTTTCCATTGAGATGTTGTCCTTGTTGGAAGAGCTGCTTTAGGAAGCACAGAGATTGCATGGTCACTTGTAGGATTGGCTACATGATTATGATTGTAGATAGAGTCATAAGTGATAACTATATTACTGAATCTGATAATACTATTGGGGTAACAAAATAGGTGCCGCTGGGCATGTGCAGAGTCAATGTAGCAGAAAGTTCCATAGCTGGAGCAATAGCTTTGATTTAATTGGTAGAGTGACTGGTCTTCATGTAGATCTATGTGTAGTCTTCTCAAATAGATAGTGGGAGACCAAGCCCCCAAGTGTAAGATGACGTTTGTGAAGATCCTAGCAGTGTGATGCATAAGACCGCTATGATTCCAATAGTGTAGTGCGTGGGACTACCACGGCTTTGAAGAGGGTGTGTGAGACTTCCACGGCTTCGAAGAGAGTGCATGGGATTGACACGGCTTGATATAATAGTACTCCAATGGATAGAGCTTCATTTGTTGCTTGTAATTTTGTGAGGGTGCCAAATTGATAAGTAATGTGTTCTTGAAAGAAGTTGGCCGTTGTTGGGCCAATAGACATGTATAGTGGAAATGCCTCAAGTGATATTATTGTACTTTGTTGTGATAAATATCCAATTGTAGCCCCCGGAGATGGAACCTCTGGATTAAGAAGACTAAGCCCCAACGTGTAGAGAGGCTTTGGATATGCATATGTTAGCAAGTGAGGAGCACCTTGACAAATTCAGCAGTGAAATTGGCACTTTGCTACTTGAAATAGTGTAGGTACTCGTGGTAATGATCTTGTATGATGATTGCTTGATTACGTATGCTAGAACGATAAGTCTGTTTGCTGGGGGCAGCTATATAGACTAATGGATCTGCTGGAGTTTTGAACATGAGTAGCTGGATTTTGTTTTGTCTACCCAGGCTAGCTGTTGGGTGTGTGTCAGTTTACTGCTGGAGTAATCTTTTCTTGATTTGAATAGGCGATTCATCATTTTGGATAACTTTCTGATTTGCTGAATGTAATGATTATTAAGTAGATGATAATGATTGAAAATATTTGATCTTTGTGTCACTGTCTATGAAGGAAATAGTATTGGCAGATTCTAGGAAATTATGGCTAACATGAGTTCCAGCAGTAAGATAGAAAATACCAGATTGATAGCGATGGTCTAGATCCAGCAATAGAATAGTATGGTGGCAGTTTACCTCTCGTTTTTAGGAAGTAAGTTCAGCCGAACCTCTTGTTGCCCTTAAGTAAGAATCAAGGGTGCCACTTGACAATGTTGGTAGATGATTCTTTGTTGGATTTAGATAGTTTGGAGACTACTTCATCTTTTCCAGCGATAGGTGGATTCTTGTCAAGTTGTTGGCCATTGGCTTCTTACATTTTTCACCATTCGCTGGGTCATGATTCTGAATTAACTAGGACTGTGGAGTACTCATCTTGCTTCCCAGCAGTGCAAGGCTTTTACTGATGTAGTAACTTTTTAGACCTTTGTAGCAGTTGGGTAGATTGTGTAATGTAAAGATACAGCAGTAGGTAGTTTGGAATAGTGCCATAAGATAGCTAGATGGACTCCTTAAGACTTGGATCTAATTTTTGCTTGTGGAGGGCAACAAGAGTGATCCTTAATTCTTCATGAGAATATTTTTCAGCAAAGATTCACCATGTAGCAATGGTAATAGGTTGAATAGTAGTGTAGCAAAATGTTGGCATGATCCGAGATGGATTAATAAGGTTCTCCACTTCTTGAATGTAGGCCTCGAATGATAACGTATATGTTAGTGAAATAGAGATAATTGTCATAAGATTTTAGTGAAATGGAGATAATTGCCATGAGATTTACCATGGGCTTTGATAAGTAATTGCCATGGGCTTGAGCCATGGGCTTTTAATATGGGATTGAATTCCATTGATAACATAGTTTTGCCATGGACTTGAATCATGGGCTTTTGAAATATGTTGTTGCTGAAGTATTAATTTTGGGTTTTTGAGCATAATATAATATTATTTGCCAAATAATATTTGGGCTTTTATGAAATAATTATTTGTCAAAAAAGTAGTAGTTTTAGGTTGACATTGTTGATAAGATGTTGCCAAAATAGTAATGGACCTTTGTAAAATATTGCCAAGTATTTGGGATAAAATATTGCCGAGGATAGTACTTGGGCTTTTGAGAAAATATTGCCAAGGGTAGTACTTTGGCTTTTGAGTATTTGTAAAATTTTGCCAAACTAGCATTTGGGCTTTTGATAAAACATTGCCAAGGATAGTACTTGGGCTTTTGAGTATTTCAGTTTTATGTAAATAGTTGCCAAAATAATATTGGGCTTTTGTAAATAGGTGCCAAATTAGCATTTGGGCTTTGTAAAAATAGGTGTCAAAATAACATTTGGGCCTTGTAAAATAGATGCCAATATAATATTTGGGCTTTAGTAAATAGGTGCTAAATTAGTATTTAGGCTTTTGTAAAATAGGTGCCAAATTAGCATTTGGGCTTTGTAGAATTTTGTAAAAATATTATCGTGTAGCAACGGACTTAGTAGAAGTGCCGTATAGTAGAAGAGTATGGAGATGTGTTTAGGTATTTAGAGATAAGAATAGTGACATAGGTGTATTTTCTGAATATGGAGAGCGAGAGAATAAGTATAAGAGGGGTAATAGTGCTGTAGTGTGTTTAACAATGTTGTTGGGATTTACTGCTGGGATCTTCTGCTGGAGGAGTATTAATGGAGGGTTGGGTAGAGAGATCTGATTTTCAGATTTGAGCCATTGAAGTTGATTGGAGAGATTTGAGATTTTTCAAATTTAAGAGAGAGAGCGTCTATTCACACACACACACACACACACACACACACACACACACACACACAGAGTTCTGACATGTAGGGAAAGAATACAAGTATTATAAAAAAAATTATTATTTAAAGGAAATAAAGTATATAATAGATGATCTGCAACCACATCAGCTCATCTATAATCTTTTAAAATAAAATAAAAAAGTACCAATTTTACACATTCTAACCCAAAAAACACCCACATCAGTCTTTGTAAAGATGTGCAAATATACACTATGGCCGTGTAAATGAACAGTAATCATGCATATATGCACGGTTACTATTCACCGTGTAAATGATTTTTTAATTCTTTTTTTCTCTCTCCTCTATCAAACTACAACAAACTAACGCGGTAGAATAAGAAGGAAGAAGAAAATAACCACCCAACCACCAAACCCAGCGCCACCACCAAACACCACAACCTAGCACAGAAAAATATCCCAAAATCGATAGAAAATTAACCCAAAATCAACAGAAAAGCAATTAGAAAATCCAACTCAAAATCAAGACAAACCCATTGGAAAACCCAACCCAAAATCAATCAAAACTCACCAGAAAACCCAACCAAAAAACAGTCTAAACCCACCGGAAAACCTAGCCTAAACCATACTCAACAGAAAACTCATGTGAAATGCCTAACAAAGCCGGATCTGCTGCCGCCCGATCTGTTGCTGTCAGTTGGGGGTGGGAGGCGAATGGTTGGTGGTGGAGGAGAGAGGGAGGGGCGAAGAAGAGAGGGAGGGCGAAAGTGAAAGGGAGGCCGAATTGGCTGATGGCTAAGGTGGCGACAAAGGTGAGCTGGATCGGTGAGCTGGAGTGAGTGAGGGAAAGAGAGAAACGAGTGAGTGAACTGAAAAAGGAAAATAGTTTATGAGAGAAAGAGAGAATGTGTGAGGAAAAGAGAGAAACGGGTATTAATAAATAATAATAATAATAAATAAATAAATAAATAATATTAATATTTAGTTAGAATAGATTTGTAAAATAAATTAACTGATGTGGGTGTTTTGGACATGTGGTAGTGTAAAATAGAAAAAGTAGGTTTTTAGTGTAAAATAGATGAAAATTTTTAGACAAACTGATACGGTTGCTCTAAGTGTTTTTGTAAAATAATCATGTAAAATAGAAGAAATAATCTTTTATTGTAAATAGAAAGAAAATTTTAAAAGGATTGATGCTCAGGGGCGACGCTATGTTGTAGTCAGGGGGTTCAAATGAACCCCTTGACCTGAAATTATATATATATATATATATATATAAAATATTTAAAAAAAAAATTTTGATGATCGAATATCAAGCAGAATGTTTTTTCTGCAAAATTTTCCAACTCAGCCCAAGCCCATTAATGATTAGAGTTTCAGATCTATTTCTCCTAGTATATAAAGGAAACCCTAAGCACATTTTTAAATGACTTTGAAGAGAGAGATTAAAGTGCCTCTTGTGCTCCTTTGATTTTAGGGTTTTGTACCCAAGAGCTCTCTAAGTCTTTTGTTGCTCATATTGCTGTTTGTGTGAATCTCTTGTGAGATCTGTGAGGAGCTCTCCTTCACACAAGCTTAGGATTATGAAGGAGGAGATTTCTTCAAGAACTTGATGATCATTCAGTTGCTACACTAAGGAGCTTAAAGATACGCAAACAGAGGTGCTTATACTTACTAGAGAATCCAAGAAAGAAGGAGTTCGTGGTCTCGAGCTTGCACGTGGTCGTGTCAGTAAGTTTCTACTGGTGGGTAGCAATAGAATGTTAGTGGTCTAAATTCTATTTAAAACTTCAATTCTTTCTATTGTGGATTCAAGTTTACCTTGAGGATAGCTAGGTTAAATCCTCCCCAGGTTTTTTATCGGTTTGGTTTTCTTGGGTGATCATATTTTTGTGTTATTTATTTTTCCGCTGCTATACATGATATGATTGTTTGATTGTGATAACTTAGATCTGAAATTTGGATTAATTAATAACTTGGCTTATTAACTAGGTTAATCCGATTGTGTTTTAAGGGGTCTAAAAACAAATAATTCTGAGCGAAAGAGAGAGCAAGAAAGAGAGAGAACACCAGTAAAAGGAGAGTAACTTAAAGGGAGAGGGAAGAGAGTTCTACTAAAGAAAAGTAACACATAATCTAAGCTCGGCTAGGAATTACCCAACGTAGGAATCCATAGCCCACATTATAAATTAATTGTTAGCCCAATCTTGAATCCAGTCCATTAATCAGGCACGTACATTTCTCTTTCAAAAGCTTAGCATTAATTCCTTGGTCTGCATAAAAGGTCAAGATTACAAGAGGTCTCTCAAACTGAAGTGCCTCCACCACAAAGCTCCATTTGGAGTGAGTCAAGAAGCCACCAACAGAGTCATGAGCTAAAATCTTGAGCTGAGGTGCCCAACTCGTACAAACCACCCCCTATCCATTGGTTCGCTCCTTGAACCCCTTAGCAACTCAATCAACCAGTATCAATTGTCCCACCCTGAATTTTTTTTATGCCAACAAAATTAAATTTTTGTTCATAATTTGAGCAACTTAGCAATATATTGGGGGTCTTTCGAACAAAAAGGAAAACAACACAATTTTCAATATTTTATTATTTTTTATTACAGTATTATTTTTTCTCACTAGACATATATTACTTACTTCTCATTTTTAATTATGTTTTTTTGTTTATTCTTAACCACGCTCGTCTTCTGTCTCCTTGATTTTTACATTTCATACTTTTTAAATTTTATCACATCTTTATCTACATTTTTACATTTACATTTTACCTTCCTCCTTGTTCGTAACTTCTGTATCTTCTACCAGTACCAGTGTGGCAGTGTCTTTTCTCAAGTTTTGAGTCTCAAATTTCTCAATATGATTTTTTTTTTTTTAGCTATACAAGTACCTTTGTTTATTTCTTTTCTTTGCATTTTTTTTTTTCCTTTTGAGTTTTTTTCGTTTACAAAATGCAAATTTGTTTTGGTTTTAAGAAACCTTTTTTTTTTTTTTAAGCACAAACTTCATGCCAGCTGAATCTTGAATTTTGGCCGGTATTTACCGAAACACCCAAAATAGACCGGAATGACCCAAAATTTTTTCTGAAGTGGAATAGGGTGGGTTACTGTTCCTATTTGTTTACCGGCACGATATTTTCTTGCCGTTACGACCGGAATAGAATGAAATTAATAACATTGAATCAAACTAATTAATTACCTAAAGGCTAAAAAGAAATAAGATGGTGTAATTTATGTTTTCTAAGAAACACCTTGAACAAAATTCCTGGAGTCGCCACTAGCCGCCATTAAAGATTTACATAACCTTAAAGAACCGATATGCCACCGTGGTTGGGAATGGGACCCACTTGGGCGGCACTGCATAATACTCAAGGTTCTTATGGTCACCAAAATGGACTTTTGGCCCAATGTAGCTCAGTGTGGCCGCGATGAATATACTGAAGAAAGTGTTTAGGATGCCTATACTGAAGGAACAAAGTCGTAAAGAAGCCAATCTGGCTGTGAGTCTTGTAAGAATTGAGTCATGGAGTCTTGGAAAGCATCGTAGGCCTTCTTCAGACACAAATATATAATTATTTTAATGTTTTCAAAATTTAGTCTACAAAAATAAGAGTTCCTCCAAGTATTTGAATTAGTCCAATGATACTCTTAAAAAAAAATAATTGGTCTAATAATTATAGAGACATAACTTTATTTTTCACAATTTTATTTTTTATTGTAGAATGTACTCTTATATCTGTTAAATATTTGATAAAGTTTGGTACCAAACATATCTGAATCTATTTTTTTCAACCTGTTATGTGGTAATTAACATGTCATTGACTCATTAAAAAATCTTGTCACTAAAACTACACATGAAATGTCTTTTTAGTTGCCACATAATAGGTTAAAGCAAAATAGCTTCAAATAAGTTTGGAGCCTAACTTGTTTCTCCAAGTTTTGGATTATTCATGTTTTTGAAAATTTCATTAGTTCAATTGAAAGATTTTTTTACTTTAGTATAAAATTTGATAATTTTATCGAAAATGACACTTTTTAAGAATTTCATTATGAAAAAAACGGTAAAAATGAATTTTATTTTATGAAAGATCACCATCAAACATAATTTTGATTAAAAATAAGCTCTTTTTTTTTTTTTTTTTTTTTTTTTT
>NW_027069540.1:1005221-1036549 GCF_002906115.3 Quercus suber
AGAGAAATATATGGTCAGATTGTGGCAGATAGCAACTGGGTATTAGAGATATCATGGATATTTTGTATATAGTTGGAAATTAAAGATAACCAATCAAATTAGGCCATGTATTTGAGTCAGATTTTAGCTTAAAGTAGTAATAATATTTATGTAGAATAATATGATGAAGTTTCTAAATTTGTATAGCAATAGCTAAGGATTGAATGAAAAGTTATTTTCTCAGCAGTTAGATGGCTGGAGATATTGAGTATTTGTCACATGATGAATGTTAAGATTTAGGGAAAGAGCAATGGGAACTTTTATCATTTAAAGTGCTATGTAATAAGAGATGCTTACCATATGTTACTCGCTACACACAGACTCGTCAGAGTTTAGGGAGTTGGAGAAGACAAGCAAAGCAACATGTCTCTTTTATCAACTTTAAACCGCTAAAGCTTTACTGAACATATCTCTTGGCCCTCCAAACCATGACTCCCAAAGTTTCCCCAAAGAGACTTATGAGCTTGAATCATAAGCCGAAGATGAGATGACATACCTCGGGTTTTGTTGTCATTTTATGTAAATATAGGCTCTTGTTGAAGAAGTTGCTTGCCATGAGTGTAAGAGAGGTAATATGGGCCGCGAGCTTTGATTCATTGCTTATGCCCGGTCCATATGTTGATGTTGATGATGTCGTGGAGTTATGATCCCAATTGATGAAGAGGAAATGTGGACCATGAATCCGCCTCTTGAAGTAAGGATCTCGTGGGTCATGTGAGCCCAATCCATCTAGTTGAATGAGATATGAGTTTATTTTCAGTTTTAAAGAGATTTACCAAAAAAATCAATAATATGTTGATGTGGCATGGGTTGCCAATGAAGTAATGTCACGTGGGTCGAAAAAACGGTCTTCAACATTAGACCCCTGAATGTTGAAACGGTCTTAACGTAATGTTGAAGTTAGTCAGGATTGCAGTTGGGCGTTGTGCTGCTTTAATCATGATTGATTTTGTTGAAGTCGATGCATTTGGAGATAACTTTATTCTTGTAGATGTGACCGTGGTAGGTCCATTTAGAAATATTTTGAGTAGAACTTTTGATGCTACGGCTGGGGAGGTACTGCTCTTGATCTAGTGGAGATGAAGCATTGAAGTTGTTGCTGCTGAAAATCTGAATACTGAATTTACAGCTGGGACAGTCCAAAATGTATTTTGACATCATAGCAGATGAATATTTTACTGATACTGCTGATTGTAGTCAGTTCTTGAAGAAATTTTTATAGAGATGTTCAAGATAATATGAGCTTTCCATTGAGATGTTGTCCTTGTTGGAAGAGCTGCTTTAGGAAGCACAGAGATTGCATGGTCACTTGTAGGATTGGCTACATGATTATGATTGTAGATAGAGTCATAAGTGATAACTATATTACTGAATCTGATAATACTATTGGGGTAACAAAATAGGTGCCGCTGGGCATGTGCAGAGTCAATGTAGCAGAAAGTTCCATAGCTGGAGCAATAGCTTTGATTTAATTGGTAGAGTGACTGGTCTTCATGTAGATCTATGTGTAGTCTTCTCAAATAGATAGTGGGAGACCAAGCCCCCAAGTGTAAGATGACGTTTGTGAAGATCCTAGCAGTGTGATGCATAAGACCGCTATGATTCCAATAGTGTAGTGCGTGGGACTACCACGGCTTTGAAGAGGGTGTGTGAGACTTCCACGGCTTCGAAGAGAGTGCATGGGATTGACACGGCTTGATATAATAGTACTCCAATGGATAGAGCTTCATTTGTTGCTTGTAATTTTGTGAGGGTGCCAAATTGATAAGTAATGTGTTCTTGAAAGAAGTTGGCCGTTGTTGGGCCAATAGACATGTATAGTGGAAATGCCTCAAGTGATATTATTGTACTTTGTTGTGATAAATATCCAATTGTAGCCCCCGGAGATGGAACCTCTGGATTAAGAAGACTAAGCCCCAACGTGTAGAGAGGCTTTGGATATGCATATGTTAGCAAGTGAGGAGCACCTTGACAAATTCAGCAGTGAAATTGGCACTTTGCTACTTGAAATAGTGTAGGTACTCGTGGTAATGATCTTGTATGATGATTGCTTGATTACGTATGCTAGAACGATAAGTCTGTCTGCTGGGGGCAGCTATATAGACTAATGGATCTGCTGGAGTTTTGAACATGAGTAGCTGGATTTTGTTTTGTCTACCCAGGCTAGCTGTTGGGTGTGTGTCAGTTTACTGCTGGAGTAATCTTTTCTTGATTTGAATAGGCGATTCATCATTTTGGATAACTTTCTGATTTGCTGAATGTAATGATTATTAAGTAGATGATAATGATTGAAAATATTTGATCTTTGTGTCACTGTCTATGAAGGAAATAGTATTGGCAGATTCTAGGAAATTATGGCTAACATGAGTTCCAGCAGTAAGATAGAAAATACCAGATTGATAGTGATGGTCTAGATCCAGCAATAGAATAGTATGGTGGCAGTTTACCTCTCGTTTTTAGGAAGTAAGTTCAGCCGAACCTCTTGTTGCCCTTAAGTAAGAATCAAGGGTGCCACTTGACAATGTTGGTAGATGATTCTTTGTTGGATTTAGATAGTTTGGAGACTACTTCATCTTTTCCAGCGATAGGTGGATTCTTGTCAAGTTGTTGGCCATTGGCTTCTTACATTTTTCACCATTCGCTGGGTCATGATTCTGAATTAACTAGGACTGTGGAGTACTCATCTTGCTTTCCAGCAGTGCAAGGCTTTTACTGATGTAGTAACTTTTTAGACCTTTGTAGCAGTTGGGTAGATTGTGTAATGTAAAGATACAGCAGTAGGTAGTTTGGAATAGTGCCATAAGATAGCTAGATGGACTCCTTAAGACTTGGATCTAATTTTTGCTTGTGGAGGGCAACAAGAGTGATCCTTAATTCTTCATGAGAATATTTTTCAGCAAAGATTCACCATGTAGCAATGGTAATAGGTTGAATAGTAGTGTAGCAAAATGTTGGCATGATCCGAGATGGATTAATAAGGTTCTCCACTTCTTGAATGTAGGCCTCGAATGATAACGTATATGTTAGTGAAATAGAGATAATTGTCATAAGATTTTAGTGAAATGGAGATAATTGCCATGAGATTTACCATGGGCTTTGATAAGTAATTGCCATGGGCTTGAGCCATGGGCTTTTAATATGGGATTGAATTCCATTGATAACATAGTTTTGCCATGGACTTGAATCATGGGCTTTTGAAATATGTTGTTGCTGAAGTATTAATTTTGGGTTTTTGAGCATAATATAATATTATTTGCCAAATAATATTTGGGCTTTTATGAAATAATTATTTGTCAAAAAAGTAGTAGTTTTAGGTTGACATTGTTGATAAGATGTTGCCAAAATAGTAATGGACCTTTGTAAAATATTGCCAAGTATTTGGGATAAAATATTGCCGAGGATAGTACTTGGGCTTTTGAGAAAATATTGCCAAGGGTAGTACTTTGGCTTTTGAGTATTTGTAAAATTTTGCCAAACTAGCATTTGGGCTTTTGATAAAACATTGCCAAGGATAGTACTTGGGCTTTTGAGTATTTCAGTTTTATGTAAATAGTTGCCAAAATAATATTGGGCTTTTGTAAATAGGTGCCAAATTAGCATTTGGGCTTTGTAAAAATAGGTGTCAAAATAACATTTGGGCCTTGTAAAATAGATGCCAATATAATATTTGGGCTTTAGTAAATAGGTGCTAAATTAGTATTTAGGCTTTTGTAAAATAGGTGCCAAATTAGCATTTGGGCTTTGTAGAATTTTGTAAAAATATTATCGTGTAGCAACGGACTTAGTAGAAGTGCCGTATAGTAGAAGAGCATGGAGATGTGTTTAGGTATTTAGAGATAAGAATAGTGACATAGGTGTATTTTCTGAATATGGAGAGCGAGAGAATAAGTATAAGAGGGGTAATAGTGCTGTAGTGTGTTTAACAATGTTGTTGGGATTTACTGCTGGGATCTTCTGCTGGAGGAGTATTAATGGAGGGTTGGGTAGAGAGATCTGATTTTCAGATTTGAGCCATTGAAGTTGATTGGAGAGATTTGAGATTTTTCAAATTTAAGAGAGAGAGCGTCTATTCACACACACACACACACACACACACACACACACACACACACACAGAGTTCTGACATGTAGGGAAAGAATACAAGTATTATAAAAAAAATTATTATTTAAAGGAAATAAAGTATATAATAGATGATCTGCAACCACATCAGCTCATCTATAATCTTTTAAAATAAAAAAAAAAGTACCAATTTTACACATTCTAACCCAAAAAACACCCACATCAGTCTTTGTAAAGATGTGCAAATATACACTATGGCCGTGTAAATGAACAGTAATCATGCATATATGCACGGTTACTATTCACCGTGTAAATGATTTTTTAATTCTTTTTTTCTCTCTCCTCTATCAAACTACAACAAACTAACGCGGTAGAATAAGAAGGAAGAAGAAAATAACCACCCAACCACCAAACCCAGCGCCACCACCAAACACCACAACCTAGCACAGAAAAATATCCCAAAATCGATAGAAAATTAACCCAAAATCAACAGAAAAGCAATTAGAAAATCCAACTCAAAATCAAGACAAACCCATTGGAAAACCCAACCCAAAATCAATCAAAACTCACCAGAAAACCCAACCAAAAAACAGTCTAAACCCACCGGAAAACCTAGCCTAAACCATACTCAACAGAAAACTCATGTGAAATGCCTAACAAAGCCGGATCTGCTGCCGCCCGATCTGTTGCTGTCAGTTGGGGGTGGGAGGCGAATGGTTGGTGGTGGAGGAGAGAGGGAGGGGCGAAGAAGAGAGGGAGGGCGAAAGTGAAAGGGAGGCCGAATTGGCTGATGGCTAAGGTGGTGACAAAGGTGAGCTGGATCGGTGAGCTGGAGTGAGTGAGGGAAAGAGAGAAACGAGTGAGTGAACTGAAAAAGGAAAATAGTTTATGAGAGAAAGAGAGAATGTGTGAGGAAAAGAGAGAAACGGGTATTAATAAATAATAATAATAATAAATAAATAAATAAATAATATTAATATTTAGTTAGAATAGATTTGTAAAATAAATTAACTGATGTGGGTGTTTTGGACATGTGGTAGTGTAAAATAGAAAAAGTAGGTTTTTAGTGTAAAATAGATGAAAATTTTTAGACAAACTGATACGGTTGCTCTAAGTGTTTTTGTAAAATAATCATGTAAAATAGAAGAAATAATCTTTTATTGTAAATAGAAAGAAAATTTTAAAAGGATTGATGCTCAGGGGCGACGCTATGTTGTAGTCAGGGGGTTCAAATGAACCCCTTGACCTGAAATTATATATATATATATATATATATAAAATATTTAAAAAAAAAATTTTGAACCCTTGCATTACAAATTTGCACACCTTCACTTGGATGGTTGAACTTGGCCTTTGAATCTAGCCCTTTTTTTTTTTTTTTTTTTTTTTTTTAAGCCCAGCATAAACTTCGAAAAAAAAAATTCAGCAACAAATTTTTGGTCTTTAATCTTAGAAACAAAAAGCCCATAAATCAAAATTTGAAAAATCATAAAAAAAGAGACCAATAAAACCTAAGATCTGCTGCTGCGTTACTTGCGTAGACAATGCCCCCAAAATCTCCCACGATTCTTCTTCACCATCCAAAAACAAAGGAAAAAGGCTACTTCACACACAAAAAAATTTCCGCTTTGTAGCCCCAAGAATTTGCCGCAGTGCTGCCGCCGGGGCTGTCATTGATTTGCTGCCACCGCCGCTTCATCTGGTTTTTTTAGCTCTCTCTTTATCTTTTTCTTTCACTGTTTATTATGTTTTGATATACTCTTTCATTGAATCACTATGTGTGCATGTGTGTGGGGTTATAGTCTTTTGATTTTTGACTTTTTTTTTTGGTTGAGTTTTGAGTATTTGACCGTGTGTTTTGGGGGGGGGGGGATGGGGAGCTGTGGGGTTATAAGATAGTGTTTTGATTTTTTTTTTTTTTTTTGGTTGAGTTTTTGAGTTTGTGCTCTGACTGTGTGTGTGTGTGCGCGCGCGTGTGTGTGTGGGGGGGGGGGGGGCGCTTGTGGGGCTGGTGTTTGTATTGCAAACTTATAAATTAAAGAATTGTAAACAAATTAAAGAATTGCAATAGTGTGGGGTTGTCTCTATGTGTCTTTATTGTTACTGTAAATCCAACAACAGTCTTTTTGATTAGTACCGCAGTAGCCCTTTGGTTGGGTATTGGAGCAACATTACCTATTAATAAATCCTTAACTTTAGGTATTTTTTAAATTGATTCAATTGTGAAATAACACGACATGTGTATCTAGGGTGAATTCGCCTTGCAGCGACTATTCCCTAGATACATCTCTGCAATAATTCAATTTTGGATCTATTCTGAGTTATGGATTGTGCTAAAGATTCAAACCCATTTTTTTTTCTAAAGTTTTTGTCTAACTAATAAAAAAAAAAAAGATGAAATCCAATGGATTTAAAATTTATACGAAATCCTTTTCTATTTCGAGAATGTCCAATATATGTTTTATGTCTTCTCTGCGAAAATGTTTCATTTTCATAAAGTCGGTTTGACTGTTATTTAAAAGGTCCAAGAGGGCATGTATATTGGACCCTTTGAGGCAATTATAAATCCTAAGGGGCAATTGTGATTGGTCTATAAATATGGATTTCAATGCTATTTCTGTTGAATTTGTATTTAGTTAGCCAATCTATCATGACAAGTAAAAAAGGGTAAAGTAACTTTTTGTTGATTATTTTCTAAATGTAATTTTTCTTCTTCCGCATGTAAAAAAGGAATAAATAACTCAATCAAATTCCGTGAGGCTTCATGAAGTGCTTCTTTAGGAGTTAAACTTCCATTTGTCCATATTTCGAGAAAAAGTATCTCTTGTTTTTCATTCCCATTTACATAAGAATGAATACTATGGTTTGCATTTCGAACAGGCATAATACAGCGTCGATAGGATAACTTCCGTCTTGAGAGTTATTTGTTGTTTTTATACGATATCCGCGATCCCTTTCGATTTGTAATTCAATATACAAATTAATTGGTTCCGTTAGGTTAGCTATATGCTGTGTATTATCAACAATTTGCAAGAAGGTGGTAAGATGATATCTTCAGCAGTTACATATCGGGGACCCTTGACACAAATGGACGCACCACTAATTCCATACAGATTACTTCTCAATACAATTTCTTTCAAATTCATTAAAATTTCATGTACTGATTCTTGAATACCTATTATGGTAGAATATTCATGTGGTATTTTCTCAGATTTTGCGCGTGTGATACATGTTCCTTCTATTTCTCCGAGCAAAGCTCTTCGCACCGCAATGCCTATTGTATCGCCTTGACCTTTCATAAGTGGAGACAGAATGAAACGTCCATAATAGAGACTATTACTATCTCCTCTTGATTCAACACACTTCCACTGCAGTGTCCGAGTCGATACTATTACTTTCTCTCGAACCATGATAATCTTATTATTTGATCAAATCATTAAATTATTTATTTCTCTTGAAATCATTTCAATTTTTGTTTATTTTTACACACGCCTTTTTTTAGGGGGCCTACAACCATTATGTGGCATAGGGGTTACATCCCGTATGAAACTTAATATTACACCACTTCTATGAATAGCCCTTAATGCTGCATCTCGTCCGAGACCGGGGCCTTTTATCATGACTTCGGCTCGTTGCATACCTTGATCCACTACCGTCCGAATAGCATTTCCTGCTGCAGTTTGTGCCGCAAAGGGTGTCCCTCTTCTTCATTTTTTTTTTTCCTTTTGAGTTTTTTTCGTTTACAAAATGCAAATTTGTTTTGGTTTTAAGAAACCTTTTTTTTTTTTTTAAGCACAAACTTCATGCCAGCTGAATCTTGAATTTTGGCCGGTATTTACCGAAACACCCAAAATAGACCGGAATGACCCAAAATTTTTTCTGAAGTGGAATAGGGTGGGTTACTGTTCCTATTTGTTTACCGGCACGATATTTTCTTGCCGTTACGGCCGGAATAGAATGAAATTAATAACATTGAATCAAACTAATTAATTACCTAAAGGCTAAAAAGAAATAAGATGGTGTAATTTATGTTTTCTAAGAAACACCTTGAACAAAATTCCTGGAGTCGCCACTAGCCGCCATTAAAGATTTACATAACCTTAAAGAACCGATATGCCACCGTGGTTGGGAATGGGACCCACTTGGGCGGCACTGCATAATACTCAAGGTTCTTATGGTCACCAAAATGGACTTTTGGCCCAATGTAGCTCAGTGTGGCCGCGATGAATATACTGAAGAAAGTGTTTAGGATGCCTATACTGAAGGAACAAAGTCGTAAAGAAGCCAATCTGGCTGTGAGTCTTGTAAGAATTGAGTCATGGAGTCTTGGAAAGCATCGTAGGCCTTCTTCGGACACAAATATATAATTATTTTAATGTTTTCAAAATTTAGTCTACAAAAATAAGAGTTCCTCCAAGTATTTGAATTAGTCCAATGATACTCTTAAAAAAAATAATTGGTCTAATAATTATAGAGACATAACTTTATTTTTCACAATTTTATTTTTTATTGTAGAATGTACTCTTATATCTGTTAAATATTTGATAAAGTTTGGTACCAAACATATCTGAATCTATTTTTTTCAACCTGTTATGTGGTAATTAACATGTCATTGACTCATTAAAAAATCTTGTCACTAAAACTACACATGAAATGTCTTTTTAGTTGCCACATAATAGGTTAAAGCAAAATAGCTTCAAATAAGTTTGGAGCCTAACTTGTTTCTCCAAGTTTTGGATTATTCATGTTTTTGAAAATTTCATTAGTTCAATTGAAAGATTTTTTTACTTTAGTATAAAATTTGATAATTTTATCGAAAATGACACTTTTTAAGAATTTCATTATGAAAAAAACGGTAAAAATGAATTTTATTTTATGAAAGATCACCATCAAACATAATTTTGATTAAAAATAAGCTCTTTTTTTTTTTTTTTTTTTTTTGTTAGGTGTGTGTATATATATAACTTATCATATAAAAAAGTATGTGTATATAATAAAAAAGCGTGTATATATATGTGTGTGGGGGGATTGTTTTAATAAATATATTAATGCTGCAACTTAGCCTCCCAAACAAAAATTCTTGGCTCCGCCCCTAGGGACATTATTGGTGGCCTCAGCATTGTTTGGGAGGTCCACGTGAGGTAATGAAAGCTTAACCAAGTCTATGAGGGGAGCCAAATTGGGAGGGTGTTTTGGGAGGCGATCAATGTTTCGTGGGGTGGATATGAATGAAATGTGGTGACCCTTTCGAGTGATGAGCTTGGCAAGCTCTAGATAGGGGATCATGTGGCCAAAGGCTAGCCATGGGAAAAGGGCTATGTGAAGCTTCTTGTCGTTGGGCATGGAAACACAAGGCACTGAAATGGAATCCATGGTTGGATATTTGAACGTTGATTGAAGGAGGTGGGGTTGAGATTCTTTAATACTGAACAGGAACTGTCTCACAATTTTAAAAAATTTCTTGCTACAACCGTATCGTGGCATATGATTGGTAAGAAAAAAAAAATGGTGTAAGTGATGGTTAAGACCATTAGCATTGGTGGCACTGAAAAGTCATATTGCTATTTTTAGCACTATCATCATTACTTTTTCTTTTTTTTTGTGTTTTTGGTGTTAGGTATTTTGTAAAGTGAGGTGGTAATATAGATAAAATAGTTTTTTATGGTGCTAAAATTGCTAAATTTTTGACACCACCAATGTTAATATTCATTCACAATTTGTCACGTCAAAGTTATCACAAAAAAAAAAAAATTGTAGAATAATATGTACTCCTAAAAACCACTCCACAATTATATGAGTAATTCTAGCACCGTCACCACCCTGTATAGAAACTTGATCAGAATCTTATCCCCACGCAAAATTATCACCATACCACCACCTGACCAAAATAAAACAAACCAACGCTGATTTATTTATTTATTTATTTTTGTCGTTGTTGATTGATTTTACATTTGAGTTATTAAGATCTGATGTTTGATTGTCTGGGAATGGGAAAAAAATGTGATTCATACGTGGAATTGATGGAATATGATTTATTGGTGAAAAGAAATGATTTTTAAATAAAGGATGGAGAGTTTGATATAAGTATCTATGAGATGTGGATGCCCTAAAAAAAATGTATTTTAATTACAAATGCAAGCTAGCATGAATTAATTAAAATGTATATGTAAATACAAGATAGTATTTTAGGCCCAAATACCTTATGTAGAGTGTAAGTTTTGCTATATATATATATATATATAACACAAAAACTATGATACAATAATCAAAATAATTAAAATAAATATTAAATATTATTTAGCTAAAACAGAATTTTAAATTTCTTGAAACTTAATTAGATAAAAGGATTTGTCTAAAGTAGACTATCTTAACAATTGATAAGAGACTGGAAATTTTGGTAATAGATTTGGAATCCCAACCCACCTATACCATTAACCAATTAGTATTTTAACTTAATGATAAAAGCAATTATTATGGAGGGAATGCTATAAGTTTAAAATTTTCTCAAATAAAAAGAAAGTAAGTGCACTAAAATTTTCTCATGTATTAGGTGTCAGGGAGAGTACCTTACGACCCTTGGGTACACAATGACTATCAAGGAGGATTGTATCACATGGTGTCAGGAAGGATACAAGACAACCCCTTAGGTACATGACGACTATCAGGGTAGATTGTGTCTTGTGGTGTCAAGAAGGGTACCTAGCAACCCTTAGGTATGTGACGATTGTCAAGATGCATTGTGCCGCGTGGTGTTAGGAAGGGTACCTACCTGACAACCTGAGTACGTGACGACTGTTAGGGTGGATGGTTTCACAATGTCAAGAAGGGTACCTAACGATCCCTGGGTACAAGACGACTATAAAGGTAGATTGTGTCGTGTGGTGTCAAGAAGGATATCTAACAACCCCTGGGTACGTAACGACTGTTAGGGTAAATTAAGTCGCATGATGTTAAGAAGGGTACTTGACGACCCCTTGGTACGTGATGACTCCTTGGCGACATAACGACCCAAGCTTGGAGTGGAAAAAAGTTGTATATTCGCAAGACTATGCTCGGTGTCATCCTTCTACTTGGGTTGTTGAATGGCTAGGATGCCTATCAGTTGGTCATTTGATTGACCTTGTTGGTTTAGTTCTTAGTGTTGGATGACTAGACCCTGTAGGACGATTGGGGTTTAGTCAGACAACTAACTTGAGTTGATTTCTTTTTAACCTTATACAATCATCAATGGTTACCACTAATGTATGTAAACAATATAGCTGTAATTTTGAATGTTGAGTATAAAGAGAACTAAGCTACAAGGTGTATAATTGCATCATTCACAAACTGTTACATATACCGTGCAAACTGATCTATTGAATCCTGATTATTGCCTTCTAATAAAATATGTAAACTTCTTAAAATTTGATGCTTGTTAATGTTTGATTCTTTTAAGAACAATGACATAAGGAAATTTCAGTTTTTATTGTCACCTATAATATTTTAAACATCAGAAATCAGAAATCAGGCTGCCATTTAAAAAAAAAAAAAAAAATCTAGCTATTACATGAGCAGATGAGCTTATGTTGTTATAATGCAACATTACTATTAAACTAAGGCTTTTTCCAATCTAATTTAGATTGAACATTATGAAATATTGTATTGCAATCTCTACTAAATTCATTTCTCCTTTCCTTCTAGACGATAATTCAAGTTTATTTTGATGCATTTCTACTAAATTTCGTGGGCCAAAACATTCATTTTTCAATGCCTTCAATTACTTTCCTTGTTTGTTTTCGTCTCTTTTCAGTTGGTTGAACAAGAGCAAAGGACACAGCACTTTAGAGTGCAAGATTATTGAGCACGCTTGCCAAGAGGTAATATTTCAGCACTAGTGGAAGTAAGAAGGACAAGAGAAAGACCAAGGTTTAATGGTAGCTAGAAGAAAATCAACCTTTTGGTTTAATATTTTGTTTAATGATACCCATCCTTTTAAGGATAGTTGTAGGGGTATTGGGCCTAGGGGTTCATTACCTATTTACATTTTAAGTCTAATAAAAGTTTTTTTTATTCATTTAATTACAAATTAAAAAAAAAAAAAAAAACCAAAACGACATAGTTTTAGCTCACTTAACGGAGACACCTAACTGATATCTAACGGAATACTGAATTGACAAAAATTGAAACTTAGAAGATTGAAATGACAAAACTGAAAGTTAGAAGACTGAAATGACAAAAGCTGAAAATTAGAGGGTCAGTTTTACATTTTTGCCTTTTTTTTTTTTTTTCGAATTATTGTTTGATCAATTGAATTACAATGAGACCAAGAGGTGATTTGTTATTTTAGTTCTAGAATTAAACACCATTAGTTGAGTGAAAGTAGAGATGCTTTACCACGATTAGTGTGATTTTTCAGAAAATTCAAAGTACGTAATGAGTCTCCAGTTAATTAAATTCGCATAGAATATGGAATTTTAGCTGAAAATATTTTTGATATTATTCGAGAGAAGATATTGAATAGTTAAGGAATTTTTAATCATCAACGGGAGATTATTAGAATTTAATAATTAGGAAGAATAAATTGTGTGGGATTTGGTAGGTGAAATCAACTGCTCTAGATCCATTCTTATCATATTTTAACGCTTTGTTATTTTTTTTTTTTTATTCGTAGATTTATTTTTATTAAATAGTTTAATTTAATTTAGATAGTAGAATGTTCCATTTATTTTCGATTTTCCAAATAGTAATTTATTTAGTGAATTTCGGTATTCAATAACATAGTTAATCCCTGTGGGTTCGACATTCGTTTTCTAAAAAAAACACTTTACTACTTGTTACGATTCTGTGTGCTTGCAGATTATTTTACGCGAACACCAGGCATAACTAAGATTCTGTTTAATAATTAGAACAATGATTAAAAGATATCAATTTTCTCAAGTATGTGGTTCGAGGAGCCAGGTATGACCAAGGTTCTGTTTGATACTAGGATAGATGTCAGGGAGTATTAATTTTCCCAAAGTATGTGGTCTGAGAAGCTAGGCATAGCTAAGGTTCTATTTAATACTTAGAACAATGATTAAAAGATATCAATTTTCCCAAGGTACTGAGGAGCAAGCATGACCAAGGTTCTGTTTGATACTTAGATAGATGTCAAGGAGTATTAACTTTCCAAAGCATATGGCCCGAGGAGCCAGACATGGTTAAGGTTCTGTTTAATACTTAGAACTATAATTAAAAGATATCAACTTTCCCAAGGTATGTGGTCTGAGGAGCCAAACATAACCAATGTTCTGTTTGATACTTGGATAGATGTCAGGGAGTATTAATTTTCCCAAAGCATATGGTTTGAGGAGCCAGGCATAGCTAAGGTTCTATTTAATACTTAGAACAATGATTAAAAGATATCAATTTTCTAAGGTATGTGGTCCAAGGAGTCAGGCATGGCCAATGTTTTGTTTAATACTTAGATAGATCATAGAACGTGTGACACGCAATATAATAAGCTCGAATATGGTGAAGAAAGCTTTCATTAATAATAATACCTTCTTAGGTTATTTACATTCCAAGGGTGTGGTACAGCCTTTTCCTCTAGATCTTCCAAATAATATGCACATATTCTAGCCACCGGTGTGATACGATGTGGCCCTTCCCAGTTGAGTCCTAATTTTTCCCATGCTAGGTTCTTTGCAGTTCCTAAAACCTTTCCTAAGACCAAGTCTCCAACTATAAGTGGCCTTAGCTTTATGTTGGTATCATTCCTTACTTGAGCTTATGTTGGTAGTAGGCCAATTGGACCATGGCATTTTCTCTTCGTTCTACAATTAAGTCTAAGCTCTTCTCCAATAGCCCATCGTTGCTACTGGAGTGAAAGAACTTGTTCTTAGCGTGGGGAATCCAGTCTCTAAAGGAATAACAGCCTCGACCCCATAAGTCATTAAAAAGGGCATCTCCTCAGTGGATTTACGGGCGTAGTTCGGTATGTATAAAGGACGTGTGGCAGTTCATCTACCCACTTACCCTTTGCATCGTCCAGCCTCTTTTTAAGCCCTCCCACTATGACTTTGTTAATGGCTTCAACCTGTCTGTTTCCCTATAGATATGCCGGGGTGGAATATCTATTTGTTCTACCGAGGTCATAGCAATACCTCCTAAAGACCTTGCTATCAAATTGCAATCCGTTGTTCAAGATAAGGAATTCCAAACCGAGTAACAATATTCTTCCAAAAAAATTCCTTAGCATCCGCATCCCTGATATTTGCCAATGGTTCAGCTTCAACCTACTTGGTGAAATAGTCTGTCCCGACCAACAAATACCTCTTATTCCCTGCTGCCTTAGGGAAAGGGCTTACAATATCCAACCCTTATTAAGCAAAAGGCCAAGGGCTAGACAGAGGATTAAGGACTCCTGGTTAATGAATGTTTGGTGCAAATCTTTAGCATTGATCACACTTTTTCACATAGTCTTATGCTTCTTTCTGCATATTTGGCCACCAATAGCCTTATGTTAGGGCCCTGTGAGACAAAGATTTGCCCTTCATGTGGCTTCCACAAATTCATTTAATTATTCTAGAAGTAGCTCAACTGCTTTAGGTTGTATGCATAGTAGATATGGTCCGGAAAAAGGATCTCTTATATAGCTTTTAGTCCTCAGATAGGCAAAAACGAGGAGCCTTCCTCCGTACCTTGTTAGCCTCAGACTTATTCCCAGGCAAGACATCTTCCTTAAGGAACAGTACAATAGAGTCCATCCAGATAGGGCCTACTCTTATTTGATGAACATGAACCACCTTTCCTCTTAACTCAGTAGGTTTACATAAATCCTCTATAAGGATAAACCGAGTTAAACTTTGTGCCTAGGAGGTTGCCAGTGTAGCAAGGGAGTCCGCATGGGTATTTCTACTTCTAGGGACTTGTGATAAATTAAAAGACTAAAACCCAGATTGTAAATGTCTAACCTGGCTTAAGTATTTCTGCATTCTGGGATCTCTGGCTTCCAACTATCCTTGGACCTGGCCCACCACCAGTCTTGAATCAGAGAATACCTCTACTGCCTTTCCACCTATTTTTTGAACCATGATCATCCCTATCAATAGAGCTTCATATTTAGTTTTATTGTTTATGGCCGAGAAGCCCAATCTTAAGGATTTCTCAATCATGATCCTTTCTGGAGACATTAAGACTAGCCCCACTCTAGATTTGTAGTTAGCCGCACCATCAATGCAAACCTTCCAGGATAAGGGTTCTTGTAAGGAGATTACACCAACCGATTTTTCATCTATGCTCTACTCCTCTACCCCCTCTTTTAATGGGGTTTCAGCAAACTCGGCCACTAAGTCAGCGAGGATTTGACCCTTGACAAAGGTGCGAGGTATGTACTTGATATCAAAAGCCCCTAGGATTATACCTCACTTTGCAATTCTCCCTATGTAATCAGCGCTTCAAAGTAGATATCTAAGTGGGAGCTGGGTTAAGACAACAACTGTGTGTGATTGGAAATAGTAGGGGAGCTTGCGTGTAGCATGCACCACTGCCAGAATGGCCTTCTTCAATGGTAGGTAACGGACCTCAACCTCATGTAGTGACTTGCTTACATAATAAACTGGCCTCTACACACCACTATCAACCTGTATCAGTACCAAACTCACTGCATGAGAGGCTAATATAATGTAGGCAAACAAAACTTCATCCATATCGGGCTTGGACATTACGGGTGGCTGAGAAAGATACTCTTTCAACTTCTGGAAAGCCAGGACACACTCCTCGGCCCATTCAAATCCCTTCCACTTATTCAATAACTGAAAGAAAGGCCTACACCTGTCTGTTGACCGAGAAATGAATCGATTTAGAGCAGCAGTCATCCTTGTAAGCTTCTGGACCTCTTTAGGATTCCGAAGTGGTTGCATATTGTTAATTGTCTTAATCTAGTCGGGATTGACTTCAATTTTGCGGTGTGTGACCATGTAGCCTAAGAACTTCCCTGATCTGACACCAAAAGAACATTTGGAAGCATTAAGTCGCAGCTTGTGTCTCCTCATGATATCAAAAATATTCCCGAGGTCATTAATATGCTCAGACCCTGCCTTGCTCTTTACCATTATATTATCGATATAGACTTCAATGTTTTTTCCTAATTGTGGTTTAAACATCCTAGTCATCATCCTCTGGTAGGTAGCTCCTGCATTCTTTAAACCAAAAGGCATCACCTTGTAATGGTAATTTCTAATAGGAGTAACAAAAGCTGTATTTTTCTGATTGTCTAAGGCCAAAGGTATCTGATGGTAGCCTTGAAAAGCGTTCAAAAAGCTCATCTGAGGATGACCTACAATGGCATCTACTAGCTAGTCGATCAGAGACATGGAGAAAGGGTCTTTTGGGCAAGATTTGTTCAAATCCATGAAGTCTACACATACCCACCACTTTCCATTTTTCTTCTTCACAATTACAGTGTTGGCCAACCATTCAGGGTCGAACACTTCTTTAATAGCCCCAGCCTGCTTAAGCTTTATCACCTCGTCTTTGATAGCGTCAGAATGATCCTTAGATAAGCGCTAAGGTGGTTGCTTTCTGGGGATGATAGATGGATTGACGTTCAAATTATGGCAGATGAAGCTCGGATCCACTCTCGGAGCTTCGTAAGTATTCCAAGCGAATACATTAACATTCCTCTTGATAAATTCAACCAACTCCTCCTTCTATTGAGGTGGTAGCTGAGCTTCAACCTAAAAAACTTCTCCGAATCATCACCTACAGTAAAATTCTCTAAATCCTCGCATTTTGCCTTTTTGGCTAGCCCCTTCACAGGTAATACTAGAGACTTTGATTACTATAAGCCTCCCTCGACAGAGGCCGAGGACTCAGCTACTGGCTAATGCAAAATTACAGACATGAGGAATTGCCTAACCGTAGATTGATTCCCTACCAGCTCCTCAATCCGGTCTCATAACGGATACTTCACTTTCTGATGCAAAAGTTAAAGAAATAGCTCCTAGGGTGTGAAGCTAGGGTCTGGCCATAATAGCCATGTAGGGGGAGTATGCATCCATCACAATGAAGTCCACTTCTACTACCTTTGAGCCTACCTACACAGGCAATCTAATCTAGCCCTTTGGGATGACAAGGTACATGATCTCTACACAACTGCCCTGGTCTACCATTACTCTCTTCGCATCATACCCCTCTATTCTGAGGGTGACCATCAAAGCGTCATCATGCTGTTAGATGGTTCCAATCTTGTCCTCGTCTGAGAAATTTAGCGACGATCGGACCTCCATCCTAGCTCTCTTCGGCTCAGAGTTAGAGTCTTCGGCTGGTAGCCTAACTACAAACATCACCCTGGAAGGGTGAGAACCAGTTTTTCCAGGCGTAGCAAAAATGACATTGATTATACCTAACAGGGGCCTTGGAGGAGCATTCCCCTGAGCTCATGACCTTGATTGGTCCCCTTATTCGTTGGACCGGTATAGAAATTGTTGCAACCTTCCCTCTCTGACCAGTTGCTCTAGATGGTTCCATAGTGTTCTGCAGTCCTCGGTGGTATGTCCCCATTATTGGTGATACTGGCAATGAAGGCTTTGGTTGCACCTCAAAAGGTCTCTACTCATCTTGTTTAGCCATTTAAAGTATGGCTTATTCTTGATCTTCTCCAAAACTTGATGCACCGGTTCTTAGAACACAGTGTTAATCACTTGCGAAGCTGTAGGCTCAGACTGCCTAGCAAAATCCCTCTGAGGTTTCTATTTTTGTAGCGGTACGACCTAAAATTCCTCCTTTCTTGAGGGATAACCTTTCCCTTTCCCTTGCCTTACTGCTGGTCTTCCTCAACCCTCTTATACTTATCAATCTGATCCATGAGCTGGCGTATACTGGTAACAGGTTTCCCAGTCAAAGACTTCCTTAAGCCATGCTCGTCAAGTAGGCCGAGCTTGAAAGTGCTAATGGCTACATCGTCAAAATCACCGTCTATCTCATTTAACATCTCCTAATATATGTTGAATATGTTTTTAGGGTTTCTCCTTCTCTCATGGATAAAGACAACAAGGAAGCTAAAGGCCAAGGAACCCTGCTGCACGTAATAAAGCAGGATCCAAATGCCCGAGTGAGTTCCTTGAAGGAATCAATGGAACCTACCCTCAGACCATCAAACCACCTTATCGACACAGGCCCCAAGCTGGATGGGAATACCTTGCACATCAAGGCCTCGTTTTTGGAGTGTACAGTGATCCTTTGATTGAAGTGGCTAACATGCTCCACAAGGTCCGTTTTACCATTGTACGTGGTGAATGTGGGTTGAGTGAACCGCCGAGGAAGTCTTCCTCCCTCAATCCAGCACATGAAAGGTGACCTAGAAATTTAGTTGAGTGCTTTACTCATAACGTCATTTCCCAGGTCTACCGAAGACGAATTTCTGTTTCTGCGCTCATGATGATAGTCTTCATCATATGAGAAAGACTCGCTGGAAGGAGTCCTTGATCTACGCCTATAGCTACCATCCTCTTCACCATCAAAAGAAAAGCTAGAATTAGAGTGAAGGAGCTTTCGCCGTTCATTGAGTATGCTTCTCTTCAGGTGATCAATCTCCTTCTGCATGGCTCTGGTATTTTTCTCCTGGGAGAGATGGCTACCACCCCCAGAATGGCTCCTTCTAATGTGGGTAGTATGTACACTCCCCTCTTAGTCCATTTTCTGTTCAAGATCACAGAAGTGATTTTGGCGTTGAGACCCCATAGATTCTGCCTGGTTTGAACTTGAACCTACCATTGTTAAACGTTGGACTCACTATAACACCAGTAATTCTCATAGACGGCGCCAATTGTAAGGACTGGATTTGAGTCCCTAGTCCAACAGGTGGATGGACTTAGGCCCAAAAAGCCTAAAACAATGAATTTGTAGAGACTGGGTTGGAAAACTGGGCTTTAATGAATCAGAAAAATACTAAAGTAAATTTGGATGACAAGAAAATGTAAATAGACCGGTTTATGCTAAAGAAAATCATCCTCGACAAAGTCTGAAGAGATCTGTTCTTATATATTTCTTTCAGGTTTGATTACAAAGTCAGTTCTTGATGCTACAGTCTTTTTTCTTAGTTTCTCGATCCCCCTCTCCTATTGCCTCTTCCTTCTTTTATATTCTCGTCTCCTTTTATCTTTTTCCCCCACGTATTTGCCAAATGATTGGTGTTGATACTTGTCTTATCAGCACCTGCCCTAAGTCTTCATGTAGTAGTTGTAATGCTGAAAGTCACTGTTTAGGTATCACTTCCACATTAATGTGACCAGAGAGTTAGCTGCAGTGCATTTAATGCGGTGGTAGCAACTTTCTCCTTAGATATTTTAGGACTCCTCCATGTCTAATGTCTCTGCAATACTTATTTGTACCAACAGAACTTCTTAGAACGTTGCCCTGGGTGACAGACCATCTCTTCGGAATTTGGCTTTGGCTAGCCAAGGATGCATTTATCCTCAGCCTACCTTCTTGAGCCCTTACAACCAAAACTAACCTCTTTATTTACTAATACAGTCCCTTCTAATCAAGATTTCCCCTCCTCGGACAACCTTTCTTCCTCGGCTCGAGCCACAAAAAAAAATGGAAGGGGAAAAATCCCCTAAAAACATGTAAGGGAAGCTGAGGGCTTGAGGCCAAACGAGAGAGCCAAGGTCCGTCGTAACTGACACAAGGTGGCGGTGGAAGCTGATGAGGGTCGCCGGCGACGCGAGGACAACATGATGGAGATCTGCAAGACCAAGAGCATGCGTGAGGAAAGCTTGCAGAAGAAGCGCCACAACCAGCAATCCTTCTCTTCCTCTCTCCATGCCTCCGCCACCACCATCGTAAAAAAAGAAGGTAACTTCTTCTACTTCTGAGTTCTACTGCTACTCTCATCCAATTCAATGTTGTTGATGATGATTCGTGCTTTTCTAGGGTTTCACTATTTGATCTTTTAACTTTTTTAGGGATTTTGGGTTTCTGGGTTTTGATTAAAAATGATACATTTTTGGTTTTGATTGTTGTGGTGCAGTTGGAGAGTCTTCCTTTGATGGTTTTTGGGGTTTGGTCTACTGATAGCAACTTGTAATTGGAGGCCACTACTCAATTTCAGAAGCTACTTTCGATTGATATTTTTAATTTATGTATTCTCATTGATGATGTTTTATGTAAAATAATGAATGTGATTGATAATATATGTATATTGGTGAAATTTTGGAATTGCAGAAAGAAGCCCTCCAATTGAGGAAGTAATTCAATCTCGAGTTGTCTCTAGGTTTGCCGAGTTTCTAGTTAGGGAGATTGTTTATATGTTGGAGTCTTTGATCTGTTTATATGTTGGAGTCTTTGATTTCAGGGGAAGGGGAACAACGTTGTTCCCCTTACCTTTTTTTTTTTTAATAACAATTTTTTTTCCTTTAATTATGAATTTTTTTATAATAAAAAAAAAAGTCACTTAACGGAGACACCTAATTGATATTTAACGGAATACTGAATTGAAAAAAATTGAAACTTAGATGATTGAAATGACAAAATTGAAAGTTAGAGGACTGAAATGACAAAAGCTGAAAGTTAGAGGGTCAATTTTGCATTTTTGCCAAAAAAATAGTAAGCATTAAGAATAAGAATTAAACACTCAATCATGGAAATATTAAAAATAAAATAACTCAGAATATAAATTGTGTGTTCATTGCTAGACTACATCAACACTCTAGAAAATAAAATTTAGTTCATAATAAAATTGAAAAGAAAACAAATAAAACTTATGTTTTTCATCTGAATTGGTTGATCAACATGAAGCTCTCGCCTTTGTCCTCAGACCCTTCTCCTCAGAAAGACTCCCAAAAAATATTCTTCAATGCAGCCCCCCTTGAATTTGCCCTAAAGAGCCTTTAAATAGGTCAAGGAATCCTATTACAAGTTGAATTCTCGTTTGAAGAAAATCCCAGATTTTTAGGCTTCACTTAACTGACGATTTTGGCCCATTTAATATCAGAATTCGGGCTCTTGGTAAACTACAAAGTTGTAGCCCTTTAAGTTAACTTTCTAGCCCAACTTGAATTATCTCGATTGGACATTTGAGCCAAAAGTTATGCCAAAAATACTAACTGATATACGGGCTGGAATCCTAATCCGAATTGAACTTAAATTTAATTGGGTCTTCAAGTCAACCGATTTACATCCACAAGATGTGGATTAATCTGAAATCTTCTCAATCCTTCAAAGCACAAATGAATAGATAAATATAAATAAAAAAAATCAAATCAAATCAAAAGAAAAAGGAAAACTAACAATTTTAATAAATAAGAGGATAATAAAAATCATGTAAAAATTACACTTATCACCTGGCTTCTCGGATCATATGCTTTGGGAAAATTAACACATTATGATATCTTTCTAAGTATCAGACAGAACCTCAGCTATGTCTAGTTCCTTGAACCACATACTCTGGGTAAACTAATACTACTTATAATTTTATCAAGTATCCAGGAAAAGGCTTAGTTATTTCAGACTCCTCGGGCTACCTACTTAAATAGGTTCAAGTGGATGCTCATGAGCATCACTTAAAGTGTTCATAGGCATACCTAAATTTGTTTGAGAATTGGTCACCCCTTTTTGTGCTTTAAACTTGTTGATAAGTAGGGAATAAAGTAAGTTAAGCTTGTATGCATACTACATTACTATATATATCCTTAAAATCAAAATTATGCTTTGCCGAGGTAATGGACTTAGTGGATTTTAACTTGTTTTGCTGCCTACCATATGGGATGGGATAACTTTTCTGTTACTTATGCAGATTAATAAGAAGAATTTTACATCATTGCTACATTTATTAAGTGTTAGATAAGAAAGAAACTATATCAACACTTGTGTAAAAATCATGGAAATATGGAAATTGTTCATGACTTTCATTAACTAAAGCCTCGGAAAGAGGCAGATTAGATACAAAATGTCACATTAATTACAAACTTTGAAGGAAAAGAATTACACTAAAAACTATTTCTTCTTTATTATAATCTTGTCTTTGGGAGGGCTATGGATAGGCTAAGTGGAGGCTGCTTTAAAGGCCTTCGGGCCTTTGCTTGCTGGATCAGCCTTGGCAGGCAAGGAAAGGGTGGCCAGGATGATCTCCATTGTTTTAGGAGCTTCTTTCTCGGAAGGAGGGTCTTGGGTGACAGTTGGAGGCTTCATAGCATCAATGGCTACTCCTTGGTTAGCGTTTTTCTCTTTTTCTGTGACCCCGGGTTGCTCAGCCTCCTCGGCGGGTTTATCAGAGGAAGTAGGAATAATGGCCATACCATCCTTGCCCACCTTTGCCACCTCAGAGGTGGTAGCAGTCCTTGAGTCGGAAGGACCAGACTTTCAGATGGTAGGGGGTAGTACACCTTATCTGCCCTCCTAAGTACAGATGAAGCTTTAACCCCAGCTTGGTTGAGAGCTTCATTCCATACTTGCGAGTAGTAGGTCTTGCATACCCCGAGACTTCCACCCTCAGGATTTCCTCAGTTTCTGCCACTCCTAGGTCATATCCATCTTGCTCAGCTTGATCCTGAGCTTTCTCAGCTAGTTCCCTTGCCTTCTCAGACTCCTCTAATTTCTTCTTGAGAGCAGCTATCTGAATTTTGGAGGTGGTCAGCTGATCCTCAGCGATGCGAAGCTATACCCTTTGGTCCTTAGCTTGCTTCTCAGCACTATCAAGAGCGGTTGCTGCTCGTTCTCTCTCTCTCTCTCTCTCTCTCTCTCTCTCTCTCTCTCTCCCCTTCTCCAGCAGCCTTCTCTTGAGCTTGATTGCTCCTCTCGGCCACATTAAAGGCCTCCATGGTGGCATTGCGCCTTCCTCCCTCCTCCTTCATTTACCGATGGCAATAATTAGTTATCTCCTCCACTCAGAAGGTGGCTTGAACAGCCTGTCGAGGAAAGAATCAGGGGTTAGAAAAAGAAAGCAATTAAAGAAAAAAGGAAGAGAGATAAGAAAAAAAGGCTAGGAAGAGGACATGCCATGGCAAGATATCTCTTGAGGCTGAGGAAGACCTCATGTCTCCTTATTTCTTGCAGCTCGTCCATATCCTTGGGGAGCAGCAGAACCTATTCCACCACGTTGGCCACATAGCCGGCTACTCCTCCTTAGAAATCTCTAATGGAGGCATTGGCTAGCAGAGGTTCCCATCCAGCATTAGGGCGAGAAGCCAGGTTGGAGGCTCAACCTGAGGATCACTCCTTATCTCGGTGCACTTTTGTCCTACCTTGGCTTGTTTAGCCGTTCTTTGAGCCTTGCCCTCTTGGGGGGGGGGGGAGGGTTTTTCCAACTCCTACTACCTTCTTTCCTTTTGGTTCCCACTTCCTTTTTAGGTCAGCAAGTTGGAATGGTAGGGCAAGTAGGGGGGGTGGGAGGCTTATTCTGAATTGCCTTCCTAGGCACATCCTTCCTCGGTTAGGACTCTATCAGTTCTAGCAGGGAGGACCTTGGTTTACGTTGAATCCCCGTCTCATCAAGTATTGGTGACAATGGTTGGCCGAAATCAGAGGTTGAAGTTTTTGGGGACAAAGCTTGGTTGAAGACTTCAAACTCATCCTCAAAATCAAGTACTTCAACTACTTCTTTTGTGTTGGCGGAGCGAGAAAAAGTGACTACTCCAGTTGTGTGTTAGGGTGGCGAGGCTACCTTTGGTATGCCTTCAAATATGGGCTTTGTGGTGAGCGTGCCTCTGGAACAAAGTCGGGGAGAATAAAGCCTAGAGCCGCTACGTTGATCCGGTGCAGCTGAGGATCTTTGGCTTTGATGACACACTTTGGCACCAAGAAGCTCTTGGAGATAGGGACGTAGTCCAAAATCAAATGAGCTGCCCTGAGTTGTCCATCTGTGTGTATGAACACCTCGGCCTTCAAGATCTTGTCCAAACTCTCCTGGTTCACAAGGCCAAAGTTAGGCACAGTAGCGTTCCTATCTGGGAAACCATAGAAAGAAACAAGAAAACATTGTTAGAAAAAAAAATATATAGGGTTGATCAAAGAAAAACTTATACAGTTATCCAAACCTAGACCTAAGACCCCACCTGGTTGCCCTTCTCTTGTTGGAAAAGGGAGGCCATCATGCCATTCCCCAAACACAATCAAGAAGTCTTTGTTTAAACCTTTATTGGAATCAGGCATTGAATGAGCCTAACTTCAAGGTACTTAGACTTGAGGTAATATCCCTGCCCATTAAGTGATGGAGGTTGTAGATCCAATTGACATCGTGGTGTGTGAGGTTTAAGCCCATCCTCTCGTTAAGGGCATCTACACAACTTAAGATTTTGAACATATTGGGGGCATATTAGATGGGAGCTAACCTATGGGCCCTAAGGTAGTCTCTGGTAATGGTACCTATAGGGATTCTTATCCCTTCTTCTGTGAATGCAATCATTGGGATTACTACTTCTCCCTCTTGCCTATCTATGTGCCATTGTCCCTCTTTATAGTCCGTATCTGCCCCTAGAGGGATCCTATACTTAGCCCTAAAGTTTGCCATTCCTTCCTCGAAGTCTACTAAGCTCTTGAATCTATCCATTTATAGGGATGGTTGGGAGAGCTAAAAAGATTGAGAAGAGAGAGTGGAGCCGAAGAGGAGAAAGGCATAGAGAAAAGAAAAATATATGGAAAAACAAAATGTAAAGGTTTAGGAAGACTTACAGAAAGAAGGGAAGTATCCTCGGACTGGCTTTTTGTATTTGAGAAAGCACGAGTGAGTTAGAAGAGTTGATAGGTTCAGTGTATGTGCATTAGAAAGAAATAAATGCTAAAATAAGATGAGTGATTGATTTGAGGAGTATTTATACTAAATAAAGAGTTAGAGTTGGAAGGATTCCTGCTCAGGTCCTAGCAAAATCCCCAGTTGTTGGATTCGCATCACACCATAGAACGTGGGGGACAGAGAGTTGTAAAAATTTAATGAAGATGCATCTCGAATGACGAAGCATCAGGAGTGTGCCTTGGGCAGTTAAAAAGACGTCTTCACAAGCAGAGGTGGGATGAAGCGAGCGTAGAGCAAATATAGTGACATCGAAATCCTCCTTTCTTCCTGAGGAGCCAGAAAGAAGAATCTTGATAGGCTATTATAGGGGTATTGGGCCCAAGGGTTCATTACCTATTTACATTTTAGGCCTGTGACCTAAGCTGATGATGAAAGGTTGTCCGAGGAGAGGAAATCTTGGTCAGAAAGGACTGTATTAGTAAATAAAGAGGTTAGTTTTGGTTGTAAGGGCTTAAAAGGGTAGGCTGAGGATAAATGCATCCTCGGCTAGCCAAAGCCGAGGTTCGAAGAGATGGTTTGTCGCCCAGGGCAACGTTCCAGGAAGTTCTGTTGGTACGGATAAGCATTGTAGAGACATCATACAGGGAGGAGTACTAAAATATCTAAGGAGAAAGCTGTTACCATGCATTAAATGCACTGCAGCTAACTCTCTGGCCGCATTAATGTAAAAGTGATATCTGAACAGTGACTTTCAACCTTACAGCTACTACATGAAGACTTAGGGGAGGTGATGATAAGACAAGTATCAATACCAACCATCTAGCAAGCATGTGGAGGAAAAAGATGAAAGGAGCTAAGAATATAAAAGAAGGAAGAGGCAATAGGAGAGGGGGATCGAGAAACTAAGAAAAAAAATTGTAGCATCAAGAACTGACTTTATAATCAAACATGAAAAAAATATATATATAAGAACAGATCTCCTTGGATTTTACCGATGACGATTTTCTTTAGCATAAACTTGTCTATTTACATTTTCTTATCATCTAAATTTACTTTAGTGTTTGTCTAATTCATTAAAATCCAGTTTTTCAACCCGTTCTTTACAAATTCATTGTTTTGAGCTTTTTGGGCCTAAGTCTATCCACCTGTTGGGCTAGGGACTTAAATCTGGACTTTACAATTAGTGATAGTGCATTATTCCTGTTTTTTATTTTATATTGCTAGAAAAATGTAATTATTGATTCATTATATGTTATTTTTTGTGAAACAATTTACTTTTGGTAAAAACTGATTGTATTTCAATTCAAGGTAGTTTATGAGAACAATTTACTATTTGTAAATCTTTTGGTTTGACATTTCATTACTTAATGTATATTAATGCAATTAAATAAAGTGGTATTGTCAATGTTAGATGAGGAGAATGATTTGATCCCCAATTTATATAACCTGTAGTGACTTAATGCAAACCATAATGACTTACGCAAGCCACATTCTTGATAGAAGAAATTTTCACTACTTTCTCAATAATTTTCTTTATCTTGCTCTAAAAATTTCCACCATTTCATGATAGGAGAAATTTTATTTAAATTTCCACATTAGCACTTCATGCTAGAAGCTTTCACAGGAACTTATTGTAGACATCTCATTTTATACCCCATTAATAAATTTTGGTTCCCGGCCCTAATGATGAGCTTTACATATGTCAACCAATGATAATTAAAGAGTTCACAATAGTTTGAAAGTAATCGCAACTCAAAAGTGCTCAAATCGCTTTGAAATCAATACTAAAAAATGACTTTTTGTTCACTATATTAACCATAACGTTTTATCCACAAAGAAATTTTGAGTGGGTTTTGTTTCATTTGAAAGTAGACATCTTGGGCTTCAATTTGAACACAAAATTTGCCTAATTTGGACTTATATTGATTAAGTTACGACCATTTGCAGTTAGGCCAACTAAGCAATCTGATTTTTTTGGTTTTAAAACTTCATTTTAAGGGCCCAAAACATCATGCTTTGATGTAGGCCGGCCCATAAACTCTTGAGAACATCCAAATATCATTAAAAAGCCCCTAAAACCCTAATTTTAACTTATAAATACTCATCTTATGTCTCCAATCAAAACCCTAGCTAGAGAGAGTGCTTTTTTGGCCTCTATCTTCTCTAAAACCCTATTTTCTCTTTTCAACACCCTAGGGCAGCACCTTAGCACGTTTTTTACAAAATTAAAACCTCTCTTTAGTTAGTTCTAAGGCAAAAGTTTGTTTTCCAAGTTGTTTTCTAAAACCTTTTCAAAACCTTTTGTTCTTGAGTTGCGATTACTAACTATTGTTGTGTTCTTTAATTATTCTTGTTCCTTCAGTCTAATCTTTGTGTTGTTGGCACTGAGATGTTGGTTAAACAATCTCAAATTTGTGATTATAAAGCAAGGTGAGTTTTTCACATGATTCTTTGTTTGATATTATCTTAAGTGTTCTTACCATATTTGTTTGATGTATGATATTTTTATCCTTGTTTTAATATGATTTTAGGTTGTTTATAATATGTTTTAGTTATTCTTATTATATTATTTTAGTTCTATGTAAATTTTAACATGTTTATTTATTTTATGTGTTTTTAGTATATATTTATTTGGTTTGCTTGTGGTTATTTATTTATGTTAATGCTTTGTTTTGTTTCCTTTATGTTAGTTTCGTGTTTAGGGTTCTAACATGCTTATTTGATTTCTATTTCTGTATATTTGAATGATTAAATATGTAAAAATGTAATTTTCGAATCTATGTATGCATCTTTGAGTATGCGTATGCACTCTGAACCCAGATTTGGGCAAATTTTTTTTATATTTGTTTTAATCATTTTTCACATGTAATTTGATATTGTTTGACTTTGTTTTAGGTTAATTATTTATGTTTAATTATTTACCATGTTTGTTTGAGTCTTTTTGCTATATTTGGTTTATTTCATAATCTTTTCTTATGTGTATGATTTAATTGTTAAGCAAGACTTAGGTATAGTACTTATGTGTTGTTTCTTAGGTTCCACTTCTAAGATTTTGCGATGTAGATTTTTTCTCATGGGATGAAAGTGTATTTTTTAGTTAAATAACCACATGCCAGAATCTTAAGAGATGAACCTAAAGAACAACACCTAAGGTATTATACCTAAGTTTTGTCTTTAATTGTTTTCTTTTCCTTTTTTAATATAATATGTTTGATTGTGTTTTATTTGTTTCATTTTATATTACGATGTGATATTTAATATGTTGTGTGTGTTATTTTCTTAAGTGCATAATGAATGTTTAGGTTAAGGATTAGTGCTCTCTTAATCGACTCTTTAATTAAATATGGTCTAGCAACACATAATCAAGGTTGGCCCACAAGCTGTGTAGTCTTGGGTGTTTAACACATTTCAATACCCAAACTCTGGACCCATAATTTGGTATGCAGACCAATGCATGTAAGTAATTGGCCCAAAAGGCCCAATATGGTTTCTAGGCCTAATCCAGGTGGCGACTCCAGTTTTTCTCCACCACAGTCCACTCGACCGAGGCATGCTCTCCTTTGCGCCCACACTTATACATTAGTAGAATGCAATTAATTTCATATAAGTTGAACATTACATAGTTGAGAACATTTTTAAATTACATTACATCTAATCTAAATAGGTAGGAATATTACATCATAAGCCCCATTTTTTTTTATATCTCTCCTACATTAATAGTTACTGCAACTAAATACGAATTCCATCATTAACACTTTGACCCAAACAAAAAGGCTATCACAATCCGACTTAGAGATTGTCTTATAATGCATTGCAACTTCGTTCTTCAGCTTTCAATTGGAGCCCAATAGTACGTTATTAACATGTTTGCTCCTTGGCATGAATTCATGCTACTCAAAATAGTTACGTACATTATGATTCTACATAACAAAAAAGAGAAAAAAAAAAATTATTAGACTATGCACAACTTAGAACCAAAAACAGGTAAGTGAAACCAAAACGAAACAAATGAACACCCTAAACCTAGTACTTGCACCACAAGATTCAAAAAAAGGAAAACTTTGTGTCACATGTAAACTAGAGTCCTACCAAGACTACTTTATTCGTCTAGGCTTTGGGTTTCTGGGTGTTTTCATAGCTACCCTAGGGTTTTTTTTTACGATTTAAATATACTGTGGCTGTTAGGGCAATTCAGTTTTTCAGATTTATAAAAATACAAATTTTGTCTATTTCTCTCTGGTGGATTCCAGAACCCTATCATCTTGTGGATTCAAAGGACCCCTCATGGATTTGAGGTTTTTATTTAGAAGTTAACGTGTTTAGTTCCTTTTTCCATTCAGAAAGCAATGTGTTTGTTTTCTTGTAGCTTCACGACATCACTTCCTATGGTAATATATCTCTAACTATAATTTAAAAATAAAAAATTAAAAAATTAAATTTTATTTGGCAGAAGTATTGATTTGGTAATTGTGTGAAATTTATGGAGTAAATTAGCTAAAATAAATGTATGGACATTTTTCCCAAATCGTAATGATAATGATAAGATCTTGTTGTGAATGGATTCATATCTACGGATCTACCTACCTTTGCATGATTTATAAAGGAAAACTAAATTATTTGCAAATTCATGCATTATTAATCCCTACATCTTGAATTAATAATGTAAATATTCAAAATCCACCATTAAAATATGGTTTTTAAAATCACTTTAAAGCCTACAAAGCATTTACTATTCAAGTAAAAATACTTCTAAATGTAGTAGTATATAGCCTGTTATTAGTAGTATAGAATATAGATAACATAAAAACCTTATATAGTTTTTAAAATTAAAAATTATGTCAAACTATGTTAATCTAACCCGTGGTTTTTCATATAACAACTTACTACTAAACAAATTCTAATTAATTTAGAAAACTTACAATGACATTCTTTTGCCTTTTCATGCGTGTGTTTACAACATGTGTGTAATATCTTTTATTTCTTTCTTAATACTGCTCTTTAATTAGCATGTCTAAGAGGTGTACAATCAAAGAGGAGAAAAAAAAAGTCAACTTTCTATAGAATTTATCAAAATTTTAATAGTAAAAATTATACATTTCTCAATAAGTAAAAACCAACATGCAGAAAACAAACTAATGGGTCCTAATTAAAATGACACCTCCTTATTGATGCACCTTGTTGGTGCAAATACAACGGTAATAGAAATAACACAAAGAGAAACTGAAAAATACTTCTGAATATTATTAACGTAAAGAAAAATTACACAACGCTATTTGGACTGAGGCGCAGCACTCGCTCTCTTTAAGGAGATTCAAGCCCTTGGTTGGCTAAACTTTGTAACCGGTGCAGACCTTCTCTGACTTGTCTCCCCCAAGATACAACAGCCCAACAAGTGTCGTATGGCTAGAACAACTTCTGCACAAAGTGTTCAAGCCCAAAGCTCCACCAGAAAGAACACCCTTCCTTGCCAAGAATCTCTCTATTTTTTCTTTGTGTATATTGTGATTTTTTAGTTTGTTGGATTGAGTCTGAATGAGTCTATTTATAGGCTCAATGGGCCTCACGAAATTACTACCCAATTTATTCTGATTAATTAGGTCCATAATTCTGATGTAGTGGGTGTTACAAGATTAATTGTTGGATATTAATTTGATGGGCTGGAGTTACACAATTAATGGTCTGATAAGGAGTTTCTGAAGAATGAAAATTATCATACTTGCTTTGTAAAGCTTTCCAAATTTTCTTAGCAGAATTGTAAGTTGTATCATAATAATCATAGAAATGATCAGCAAGACAATTCAATAGATAAGAGCGACAATTATACTCATCTTTTGTATACTTATCTATTTTTTCTTGATGGAGAATATATTCTTCATCACTCATCTCATCGGTAGGAACTTTTGATGGATTCTTATCAGTAAGGATGTAGGAGACTTTGAGAAGACTCAAGTAAAAAAGGACCTTTCCTTTCCACCTCTTGAAGTGGGCTCCCTTAAAGCGAAAGGGCTTGTTAAGATCTCTAACAGGCTCATTTGGTTTCTCTTGTGTAGGCTCCATGTGTTGAATCTCCTTAAAATTGTTGGTGCAAATACAACGGTAATAGAAATAACACAAAGAGAAACTGAAAAATACTTCTGAATATTATTAACGTAAAGAGAAATTACACAACGCTATTTGGACTGAGGTGCAGCACTCGCCCTCTTTAAGGAGATTCAAGCCCTTGGTTGGCTAAACTTTGTAACCGGTGCAGACCTTCTCTGACGCTCTTTATTTTCCATAGTAAAAATGGAGTATTAATTCGGGCCATTTACTCACCAACGGATATGGTAATTGCTCTGAATGGGCTGTCAAGTAGGAGGATCCAAGAGGCTGATTCATTTCCAATTTTGATACCTCCACTCTTCACCTCCCCCTTGCGCACGTATCTAGCCCAATATCTGAGTCAATACATTTTAGCCCATTAATCACCACAATTAAAAAGAATAAAAAAGTCTCTCTCCTTTTCAATGTGGGATTAAACATTTTCACTAACTCCTC
>NW_027069540.1:1039457-1220307 GCF_002906115.3 Quercus suber
CTCTTCACCTCCCCCTTGCGCACGTATCTAGCCCAATATCTGAGTCAATACATTTTAGCCCATTAATCACCACAATTAAAAAGAATAAAAAAGTCTCTCTCCTTTTCAATGTGGGATTAAACATTTTCACTAACTCCTCATCTCCCATATTTACTCCCATATCTTTTCATTTATGTTATTACATTTATTCATTTCATTTATTTAATATTAAAATGCTCCAACACACCTAAAACAATTGGCAAGTAGAAATTGAATTGAAATCAAATGCCAAGTTACTTAGAAGTCTAAGAATAGAGAACAACTCTTCAAGAACACTCTCTTGGAAAAAGCGCTATGTTTATTAGTTCTCCTCTGGGTTCGCTACTAAATTTTTTTTTTTCTTACCAATAACCAATCACCATATCAATAGTTTGTAAAAAAAGAAAATTGTAAAAAAAAATTTAGCTATAGCATTTTCTATATGTACCTACATCGAAACTAAGTTGCTTCCTATTTATACAAGCTGGGCTTAACCACTCACAGATTCACTGTTAATACATGGCCTATTGCCAGATCGCACAAGTCCAAACTAATAGCTAACGAAGTATGTTACAATTTTGTGACAAAACTAACAACTTGTCCCTAACTTCCTTCCCTATGCTGATAAAGCTAGTTGTAAGCACAAAATCTCAAGTTTGGAAATCAAACAATTGACAATGTTTCACAAGTGTAAATTTGTTTTCACGTATGAGTACGTAAGTACAATACTCTAAAATTGAATCTTGTTACAAAAGAATACTCATTTGAATCGATCTCCTTGAAAAATCTTTGATACAAGTATAAACTTGATTCGAACACCAGATGCTTCTCAATTTGATTGAGAAAGGGATCAAAAGATCTTTGAAGTAGAATTATGATGAGTCTCTAAATATGTGTTTGTTAGGAATCCTTCATTCTTCACATTCTTCATGTGTTCTTTGAATATTCTTCGTGTGTTCTTCGTCTTCAAAGATTGTAGTGGAATTTCTTTGAGACTTTGGAGCCTTGAATCTGTAGACCTTCACTAACTTGTAATCTTTTGAAGTTTTTGAACACTTTTGGACTTGATTCCAATACACTTTGAGACTTGAACGATTTCTTTTCAAATGTTGTTAAGATTCAAAGGTTGAAGTTCTTGGAGGCTTTAGAGCTTGATTCCGGTAGAGATTAGAGACTTCTGAATGTGTGTGAATCTCTCCCTCAAGACTGAGAAATGTCTCTATTTATAAAAGTCTTGAAGAGATTGGAAATGATGTGATTGGCTCACATTAGTGACACATGTCATGATTTAAATGAAGGGACTTTACGTCTTGTTCTCCAAGTGATATATGGCATTATATGATTAGCCAAAGTATTCTAATTTAAAATAACACATGGTAGTATTTAATTTGACTGCTTATGTCAGGTTAAAATCAAAATATCAATATGTGTCGACGTGTGATTAGCCCTTATGTATTCTTTGCAATTTTATTTAGAAACACTTGGAATATTTCCATTGGTCTTTAAATAATGCCAGTGAGACCCACTAAATAGAATATACCGCTTTGTGATTTCTTGCAAAATTTTCACTTCTACACTGTAACTAACTACAAACAACCTTATTATTTACAAACGTATGACACTAAAGTACTACAAGGAAGTAAATAACATTCCAACTACTAGCTTAATAGGCTGCTAGCTCACAAGGATGCAAGGCATGTCTTAAGCTGTTGTATCACTCACTCTGAGAAAGAAAATGTTAGAATGTAAACTATTTCACAATATTTTTTACAAACCGTTAATGTTGTGAATTTTATCCTAACAAATGGTGGTGGAATGTATGGTTGTAAGTTCAACATCCATTGGATCTGTATATCATTAAACTTATGAAATCATCAAAAAGAAAAGGAGGAAAACAATCTACATGCAATTTGCAACTACAACACAAATTTTAGGAGATCCACTAGTCTTTTTATGAGTAACACAAAAAGAATCCGCTACAAGGTCCTCACCATCTCCTGCAACCTCATTTTTTATGCAAATACACTTGAAATGGAAAACAAACCCACTCGTAATTGAAACGCATACGAGTGATGAGATAAATAAACATTGAAACAAACGTACAGTTACCACCAGTTATTTAACATAAAGAAAGGAAGATAATTATTGAAGTTTTTGAGATCTTCGCCCATTGGTGGCTACTGGTTAGAAATTATTCAACTGCAAAGGTTTTCACTTTTCAGATCCCATTTTGGAGACGACGATGGGTTTTTAGGTAGTCAAGGAAACTATCCAAGTACTTATCCTGACTCTTCTTGTCTCCAAACAGTCCCTTCATCTCCTTAGCCTTGTCCCTATACATCTTCCCCTCTTCCTCTACTATCACTAGCCTTAGAGACTTTGCCACCGAGTCCCTAGTAAAGGAACCATCCTTCTCGTTCCTCGGTATCAAATACCCAATATTTTTTTCTTCCAAAAGCTTAGCATTAATTCCTTGGTCTGCATAAAAGGTTAAGATTATGAGAGGTCTCTCAAACTGAAGTGCCTCCACCACGGAGCTCCAACCGGAGTGAGTCAAGAAGCCACCCACAGAGTCATGAGCTAAAATCTTAAGCTGTGGTGCCCAACTCGTACAAACCACCCCTTGTCCTTTGGTTCGCTCCTCAAACCCCTCTGGCAACTCAATCAACCCAGTATCAGCTGTCCCACATCGAGTTCTTAGTACCCAAAAAAAGGGTACCTTTGACTGTTCCAACCCAAGAGCTATCTCGGTGAGTTCCTCTTGAGTAGACTTTGCCTCGCTCCCAAATGCTACGTACACTACCGAACTTTTGGCTTGCTTGTCCAACCACTCTTTCATCCACAGCCAAGTTTCGATTTCGTTGTCCCTGCTGTCGTGCACTGTAGTGGGAAGTTGACCAACCGGAATAACCGGTTTCCGATGAAGATCCTCCTGCAGTTGTAGCCACTCTGGCTCGAGCTCCATGCAGCTTCTCACAACCATTATGTCACAGCCGTCCATCACTTCCACGAAACGATAAAAATCCGTCACGTTTGACTCCTCGCAGTTTATACCGCCATTAAATATTTTCATAACCTCAAAGAACCGAAGTGCCACCGTGGTTGGGAATGGGACCCACTTGGGTGGCGAACCATAGTCCTCGGGGTTCTTGCGCTCACTAAAATAGGCTTTTGGCCCAATGAAGCTTAGCGTGGCGGCAATGAATATGCTGAAGAAAGCGTTTGGGATGCCTAGTTTGCGGGCAATACCTGGCAACCAGTAAGGAACAAAGTCGTAGAGAACCCAGTCTGGCTTTGACTCTTGTAAGAACTGAGTCATGGAGTCTTGGAGAGCATCGTAGGCCTTCTTGAGGTACGGGACCTTGTTTAATGGGACATCATTGGTGGCTTCAGCATTGTCTGGGAGGTTGTCCACGTGAGGTAATGGAAGCTTAACCAAGTCTATGAGGGGAGCCAAATTGGGAGGGAGTTTTGGGAGGCGATCAATGTTTCGTGGGGTGGATATGAAGGAAATGCGATGACCCTTTTGAGCAATGAGCTTGGCGAGCTCTAGGTAGGGGATCATGTGGCCAAAGGCTAGCCATGGGAAAAGGGCTATGTGAAGCTTCTTGTCTTTGGGCATGGAAAGGCAAGGCACTGAAATGGAATCCATGGTTGGATATCAATATTTGACAAGAAATCTGAATGAAGATCGGGCTACTTTTATAATTGCTCCCTTATTGGTTACAGTTTATGGTTGGGGGTGCTACTTTTACACAGTGTATTTTTATAAACCGAAAAAGACAAAAAGACTATTTATGTAAGTTACTTGATGTTGTTGAAGGTGGTGGGGTTGAGGTTCTTTATGCTGCTTACTCTCCAAGCAGAAGCCAGCGTTGCTGTCATTCTGGTCAGGTAATCACAAATAATTCTAGCACCATACCACATGTATAGGAACGTATCCCCACGCAAATTTTTTAATGAGGAGCACTCATTAATTATTTATTTTTTAAAAAAAATTTATGAAAAATTAAAAAATTGTCAAATTAATGAATTAATTTTTCTTTTTTTTCATAAAATATTTTTTAAAATAAATTATTAAAATGAATTAATTTTTCTTTTTTTTTCATAAAATATTTTTTAAAATAAATTATTAATATATATCTTAAGGACACAAGTTAGTAAATCTCAAAATATATATATATATATTACACACACGGCGGCACACAATAACACAAATGCTCAAGCACGCGAGTGTTGGCACAGAAATATATTATTTGGCTCCAATCTTTATATTGCCACATTTGATAATAGATTCATTTATGTGAATTTTTTTTCTTTCATTGCTATTAATATAGGGTGCGGTTTCTGTCCAGTGGCCAGTGCCACTAGACACGTTGGATACGCGACACGTGTCCAGTTTTGGACACGTGTCGCATATCCAACACGTCTAGTGGCCACTGGACAGAAGCCAAGTCCATTAATATAAACTTATAAAGTATTCAGTTGCAACAATTTTAAAACTATATTATGAATATTTATGGATCTGCAACTCTGAGTTTTAGACTTGAAATAATATTAGATTCTAGAGATTATAATTTCATTGGTTACAAGATCTCATTACATTATTATACACTTTTTATGCAAAATAATAAATTATTACATATAGAATATGTCTTTTTAAGGAAAACAAAATTGAAATGGGACAGTAATTTCTTTTCTTTTCTTTTTTCCCTTTGATAGGAATGCACGCTTTTATATTATTTGTCCTTAACATTGTTTCTTTTTTCAAGTGAAAAAATTTAATAGTATTTGATTATAAAATAGGAAATTACTCTCTTTTCTTAAAATAAATTTAGATATTTATAAAAAAGGCTAACTATGTTATAAAATTTTAATTAAATAAGAAATAGTCACTTGTCGTAAAGAAAAGAAAATCACTTAACGAAATCACGACCTCTAAATCTAATTTTTATTATATTAGTATTAATATTAAGGTAATTATTAGGTACTCTCGGAATACCATAAATGCGTATTCACTCCTCTCACATAATCATAGGTCCCACTGATTAAATTTATGGTGGGATTCACAATTCAAGTAAGATGAGAGAATACACATTTATAGTACTCCCGAAGTATTCAATAATTTCTCATTAATATTGTATACAATGCTGAAGATAATTGATATGCATGCTCTTATAAAATTGCTTCCTATTATTATTATTATTAGGGTTGTGTTAACAGGCACCGTAAGGTGCCCGTTAACATCAACTTTTTGCAGCTTTTTATAGTATTAATTTACTTTTTGCAGCTTTTTATTGTTTTTGATAATTTTTTAATAGTTTTTTTTTATCATTTTTTACTATTTTTAATAAATTTTTATCCTTTTTATTATTAGCACAATCCGAAAATCTTAACAAGCACCGCACGTGCTTGTTAACATTTTCTTTACTATTATTATTAAATTTAAAGGAAATTCTTTATTGTTGGGCAAACAAAAAGGGAAGGGCCCTGCGACCATCTCCACGTTCAGAGATGGGAACGGTAAAAAAAAAAAAAAAAAAAGAAGATGCCATTGCTGTTGCTAGCAGTAGCCACAACAGGAAAAGAAATGGTATATAAAAGGGAAAGATTTCGAGAGTCTGATATCTGTTATCCACAATCATAGTAATGGACAAATGGAGGGAAAGGTTCAGATTTTGCTTTGTTCAATCACATTATGAGATTCGTCTCCTCCTACAAATACAATGATAGACTGTGACTGTCTTTAGAGCTTTGAACCTGAGCACTTTTGACGTATATTGCAGAATGCATATGGTGGGTTGGCTTGGGGTCCCCTTTAAAGTTGCTATCTAATTATCCACCTAAAAAGACGATAGTGTTATGATGCATCATGCATGGTACCAAGTTGGTTTTGCCGAGTCAAGTTCTCAACCCCTTTCTCTCAGGCTCACACTTTACCAAATCTATTAACATTAATATTTTGTAAATTTCCCCATAAATTATGGTTTTGTAAAAAGATTATAAAATATTTTGAGCATTTTTTTAATATAATATCTCTCGCAATATGTAAATTTCATATGACGTGAAATTTTTTAAAATGACAGCCTTTTAATTTTATTTATTGATAAATATTGGTCTGTCTTGGAGGTTGTGCACATGGATTAATGGAAGCTTCACCAAGTCTGGCCAAAATGGCCAAATCCTACTGTTGGCTGAAATTTTTAATAATCTACTACTGTTTTGAAAATATTGAAAATATTTAGAAATGTATTACTCTTTTGGAACTCGAGTTTATAAAATTTGTATTTGCCACATAACTTGAGTTTTTTGGCCAAATACCATTGTTGGCCAAAATTTTTAGTAATTTACTACTGTTTTAAAAATATTTAGAAATGTATTACTCTTTTGGAACTCAATTTTGTGAAACTTATATTTGCTGTATAACTTGAGTTTCAAGAACTCGAATTTGATATAAATAGCACTTGCGCAATGTGTTACTCAAGTCTTTAAAACTTGAGTACCATGTAAGAAAGAAAATCTGTTTTCATGCGCTATGTAATTTGGGTCGGAAGTTGAAATTTTTTTCATTTTTTACGGAGGGGGTCTCTGACCCTCCAATCAGGTAGTCACATGAAAAAAGGAAGCTCCAGGACTTTGACAACATATTAATTTACCGGCACAGTTACACATTTGTTTTTTGTGAGGTTAGGGTTGTACTCTAAAATTTTGAGGCGTAAATGCATTTTTAGTTCCTACATTTTATATTTTTTATTTTATTTTAACCTCTATATTTTAATTTTACCACTTTTAGTCCCTAAACCAATTAACACGTGTTATTTTCATTATTTCCGTCAGTCAACATATGGAAATATCTAAGATAGCTAATAGGGAATTAAAATATTATTAAAAAAGCCACATCAGATAAAATAATATAAAAATTTTCTAATATTCTTATTTTTAAAAAAAAGAAAAGAAAAGAAAAGAATTAAATTAATTTTGTTTCTCCTTTTTTGGGAAGAACATGAAGAATCTAGAACATGTGTTCTTCCCCATCAATCATGTTCTTCATTTTCTTCCCGGCAAACCTTGCCCAGAAATTTAAAAAATCAATATTTTTTTTCTCTTTTCTTGTATTTCCTTAGCAATGAAACCCATAAAATTAGTCAGATTTACAAACTCAAAGACATGCCCACAGATTTACAAAACACAAAGACATTCAACAATTACTCTGTCACTCTTTCACATTCCCATTACAAACACAAAGACCTTCAATGATTCAAAATACCTTCAACAAACCCAAAGTCCTTACACACCTTAATCCAAATTTACAGACCCAAGCAAACCCAAAAAAGCAAAAACCCAATCTAACTGTCTAGATTGAAGATAGAGAAAGGAGATAGATCTGAGTGTGTTCAGATCAAGGAGAGAGAACCAGGATGACTATGGTTGGCCATGGAGGCTTGGGTTGGAGGAGAGATGGTGAGAGAGAGAGAAAGAAGATTCTAGAGAAGATGAGGAAAAACGGCTGTGTACAACAACAACAACAACAACAACCACCACCACCACTGTGTACAACAGCTTCTTCTTCTTTTCAAACGAAACTCCTCGAACCCTACATTGTTCGATACCAATTTCGAGAAATTGAGGTAGTTCTTCTCTAAATTTGGCAAGATCGAGACTGGACCGATTGGATCTGACCCACCACCGAGCTTTGCTGTCACTGGCCCTATGTCGCACCGTCACCAGCCATACCGCCGCTAGCAACCGATCACAGCATCTCTCTAACCCAAATCAAGCCAATCTCAACCTCTTTCTATCTCAAACCCATCGCACCCGACTTCACAAACCTCACCACCAACGGCTTTGTCATTTCAGCAATGGATTTAAAGAGAGATCTCACCTTCAGTCAGCCCATAGAAAGAGAGCTTGAGAGATTCCAATTGTTATTTTGGGTAAATTTGGGTTTGTAATGAGAATGTGAATGTGAAAGGACTGTAAATTTGGGTGTTTTATTGTTTTATTTGATGTGGCTTTTTTAATAATATTTGAATTCCTCCGTTAGCTATCTCAAATATTTCAGTTTGTTGACTGACAAAAAGGACGAAAATAATACACGTTAATTGGTACTAAAAGTGATAAAATTAAAATATAGGGACTAAAATGAAAAAAAGCCAAAATGTAGTGACTAAAAGTGCATTTACTCCAATTTTTGAAGAGCAACCTTCCATAAAATTGGTTTGCATGCGCTATGTAAATAGTATCTTTGAAAATTTTAAAAAGACAAAACTGCTAAGTCCTGCAATAGAGCCCAGTTCTAGAAAGGCATTAGGCAAACAGTGCAAAATTTTATTTACAAGAAACTTGAGTTTATGAAATTTGAGTTTCATGCCTATTTTAATTAAACAAATTCTAGGTTAGTGGCATTTTTAATGGAACTTAAGTTACATCTAAAACTTGAGTTTCACAAACTCGAGTTTAAAAAAGATAAAACAGTGGTAGATTGCTAAAAATTTTGGCCAACAAGTATTTGGCCATTTTTGCCCACCAAGTCTATGAGGGAATAGTAAACACCCTTACTTTGGGGGGTGGGGGATAATAATAATAATAATAATAATAATAATAATAATAATAATAATAATATATATATATATATACACGATGCTCAGGGGGACCATGTATCAATACTTGGTGTAGCCTTGGGGAATATTGCTGCTGAACAGCCTTTAGGAGGTGGGAACCAGTTCCAATGCCACAACTATCACTCCCAACGAGACATCCACTTAGAAACAATAGAATTGGACCCCCATTTCCACTTATAATCACTAATAATCATGACACTCCCACTAACCTCACAATATAAATAAGAGACTAGGATGAGAAGTTAGGGGGTTAACAACTTTGGAGAGAAAACTGATACGAAAGAACGACCAAACTAAGAGAGAAAGGGGAGCGACTTGGTGAGAGAAGAATTTGTAGAAACAAGAGTAAATTTTGGGTCACCAAGAAAGGGACCACCTATAGTAGGAAATCCAAAACCCATAATACAAATAGATTGTAAGCCCAAGTAGAGGTTGAGCCCAATAACCATATTTTGGGTATCCACAATATAGATATATATATATATATTATTATTATTANTATTTGTATTATAGTAATACTAATTTATTGAACCAAATAATAAATTAATTTTTATTTGTACAAATTTAGACTTTAAAGTTAAAAAAAGAATCCACTTAAAATTTTCGCCTAAGGCCTCCAAAATTGCTAAGCCGGCCTTGGGCAGGTGGTGACAGTGGGAGATGTATGAGATATTATTCCCATATTCCTATAAGAGTAGTTTTAGGATTACAAGTTATTTCACAATTTTTTTACCACAACTCTAACAGGTAGACTGTAAATGGCTAATTGTCACTTACATTGTTACACATGGACCTACAATTTTTTTGTTTCATCAATCACATGCTGCTATGTCACAATTTTGATAAGAAGTTATGAAAAAATTTATGGTCCTAGACTTTTTACTTTTCCTTCCTATAATTTGTGGGAGTGTGACCTGTGAGCTAGGACAGCTACATTTAAGAAACTCGAGCCCACCACCTTCAATCAACGTCAAATAACACAAACTGCAACCAATGGAGCAATTATATAGCATCACATTCTTCCATGCTTGATAAGCTTTACAGTTTATATAGCAGATTAAGATCAGGTGATGCAATTCTTATGAATAGTTAGGCTTGATAGTCACTAAAAAAAAAAAAAAAAAAATTCAATCTCAACCATTAATTAAAAAAAAAAAGTGAAAAGTAAAAGTGAAAAAAGTAAAAAGTGAAAAAAAATATTATGAGAGAAGATTAGGTGAATTGCACCTAGTGCAATACGCTCGGTGCAATCCTTAAGTATTGCATCGGATCTTAATCCTTACATAACCATATTTCCATCAAAAAAATTTATCGCCTCTTGAAACTGCCTCCCAATTTGGCTTCTCATGATTGCAAATCTAGATATTTTTTCAAGATGATTATTAAAAATTTAAATTAGAAAAAGTCTAATAAAAATAAAAATAGAATATATCAACAATTTATTAAAAAAAATACTCAAATAAATGAATTTTTTAATGTCCTTTTACTAATAAAATTAAAAAACAAAAAGGAACCGATAAGAAATAAAGTGAGAATTGAGAATGCAAGAATAAGAATAATAAAGTGTGAGAGAGTTTTAACTAATTATAGAGAAGAGAAAAATGAGAGAGAGAGAGAGAGAGACTATTGTGACTGCGAGCCGAAATATCGAGGAGAGTAGAGTTGCTGCGAGCCTGTGACTGCAAAGTTGAGAAGCAAATGAGTTGCCAATGCCACCAAAGAGAACTCAAGTCTACAATATCTTTCTTGGTACTTTTTTCACGAAAAATGAAATTGTTAATTATTTTTATGGAATGAGTTGAATAAGTTATGAATCCAAATGATTAGGGTGTATTTTTTTTTTTTAGGGCTTTTGTTGGAAATTTTTTTTCATTTGTTATTGTTTGGGCTAATCTTATTATTGTTTGGCTTATTTTGCTATTGTTTGGGTGAATTTTTATTGTTGTTAATTTGGAAAATTTTTATTCTTATTATTTGGGCTTCTATTTTTATTTTTTGTTTAAGAGGTTAAGAATTATATTTGAGGGGTGAAGATTAATTTAAGAGATATGTTAGAGACATAGCAAAATGTGACAATAATTTCACAACATTCCTAAAATTTAGAATACCAAAAATTTAAATTAAAGATTTATGGTGGGTCCATGTGTGAATTAGCAAACTAATTTAGAAATATTGTGAAATTGTTGTGACATTTTATTATATTCTTAGCATTACCCTTATTTTTGTTAAACACAGATTCCAAGAAAACTCAAACAAAAGTATTCAATATAGACAAGCATATGCGTTAGTTTAAATATAATTATATATATGTGTGTGTGTGTGTGTGTGTGTGTGTGTGTGTGTGTGTGTGTGTGTGGGGGGGGGGGGGGTACTGGATCCCAGAGCCCTTTGGGCCTTTGACCTCAGCCCTTTGGTGTGGTCCCTAGCCCCGACCCCTTGAACGAGGTAGGGCCCCAAGCTCACTAAGCCATGGGCCCATGCCTTATGTTGCGATGCTTGACCCAAGGCACATTAAGCTTATAATCTTGGCCCAGACACACCTCGGGATGCAATTTGGGCCTTGCCTGGTCAACTGCATCTCGGTAGGGAACACGATTGCTCAGGGTTGATATAATATACATCAAATAATTAATTGATGTGATAATTTATAATAATTGATAAAGTAAGAGTCTGCATTAAAAAAATGTGATAACTTATTAATTAGTATGGGGTCGTGTGGGGGCCAACTTAGTTTAGGCCTTGTGATGTGTTGGGGCTCGTGGACAAGACTGCACAGTGCTATGTGCATTGTACAGTCTTATCCTATCAAGTTATGTGCACTATTATTGTGCAGTATACTGGATTTTAAGATACAATGTGACTTTTTTAATGCATTTTATTGACCAATAAAAATACCTAAAATATTTTTTTTTGTAATTAAAATATATAAATAAATATATTATATATATAAATTTTTTTTTTTACAAGTGGGGCCTTTTTTTATTTGGGGGCCTTAAGCAATTGCATCAATTGCTTATATGGTTCAGCTGGCTCTGCACCTGCCTAACATAAAACACAATAATAAAAAAATAAAAAATTAGGTAATATTGAACTCAAATACCTGTTCTAATTTAATTTAATTGTATTTAGAAAATATAATATGTATTGATAAATGCATCTAGGTCTTTAAATTCAATTAATTAGAAAACATAACGTACCGAATCGAAGGAGTACCATACCTAACTTTTACAAAAAGACAATTAATCCAAGCAGGTAACACCTGTCAGGCTGTTAGCATGGCCGAAGGCAAGGGCTTTTACAGCAACTACCCATGACATTGATACAATAAATAGGGTAAATTACAGCACCTTGAGGTTTTGGGGAATACAAAGCACATCCAAAGGTTTTCAAAAATGACCAAGTTGGTCCTTAAACACTAACACCGTTTGTGCACCGTGTATTAAACTATTTTATTTCATTTCTTGGCTCTCTCTCTCTCTCTCTCTTCGTTCTCTCTTCCTTCACACCAGAAAATGCCTCTCTCTCCCTCAAGCTTAAGTCAAAGCCATAAGGTTTCAGACTCAGTAAGGACAACAAACTCCACCACCAAAAAGGTTTCGTGCTGATTTACCCACAAACCCACGCTATATGTTGCCGTTTAAAGCTGGGTGCTTAGGTTTGGATCTCAGAGGATGGTGGCTGGGTTGGTCACGATTTAGGAGAATGGTGGCTAGGTGGGTCGCGATCTAGGGTGGTGGACGACTGTTTCTGGGTCATGATAAGTGGTGGGCGGCAGTTGCAAGGTCACAATCAGGTGGAACTCGCCGTTGTGGGTGTGAGTTTTTTTTTTTTTTTTTTTTTTTAATTTGATTTGGGTTTGAGGTGTAAATCATGTGATGTTGGATGTTTGGAACTATTTGGGTTTGAGGAGGATGAGTGGGTAGTGATTTGTGGTGCTGATGTGGATGGTCACACGATGCTCACTGCTGTATGTCTGGGTTTTGTTTTGAATTTTTTTTTACTTGGGTCTTTTTGAGATGTGATGTTGGATGGTGGATTGGTTGAGTTGATCTATGTTTGGTTGTCTTGTGTGATGCTGAATCTAATTGGGTTGATCTTGGTTTGATCATTTGATGTAGTGAGATTTTTGTTTTTGAATGTTCTGTAAATTTTTTTCCCAAATGAGACTATATGGTTTTGGAAAATTGATACACTGGTTTAGTGAGATTTTTTTTTAGAATGGTTCTTAAATACATGGTCGTGAATGTCCTTTGGATATATTGGTTTGAGCTTGCGAGTAAGTGAGAGAGAGGGTTTATGTTATGGGCAAAGAACAGAGTGAAAGAAATAAATAATATAAATGAAATAAAACAAATTTTGGGAGAGTGAACAAACAGCAATACACGCCGTTAGTGTTTTAGGACCAAATTGGTCATTTTCAAAAATCTTTCGATGTTCTTGATATTACATTATGGTAATTTACTCCAATAAATAATAAAAAACTATATACATTATGGTAATCTAAAAACAATTTATTATATTTATAAATTTTAATGAATATACAAAATATATCTTTTTCCCCATTATATATATATATATATATCTTTTTTTAGATAGAAATCATACTCTAGTATGATATAAGAGTATGTGTATAAAGTTTCTTTCTATGGAGATTTGAATTCAGATCCTTATCCTTTATCTTACAAGAATTTGTTTTAATAAAGTGAACATCACTTTAAGGGTGTGAGATGGTTATTGCCTCCTAATTTGCTAGTAGATGTAATGTTTAGTTGTTAGGATATAATAAATGTTGATGTAAGAAGGGTCAATAGCCACTTCTTTTAAAGATTACTATACTGAACGATCAACTTACAGGATTGACCTAAAAAGATATTTTTACAGGACAAATATGGTTGATCTAGTACACCTTTTTTGGTCCCGTAAAGACCATCCACATCTTTGAAGAAAAAGATGGAAAAACTTTATCAATGATTAAAGTATGCCCAGAAGCTTGCAGGACACAATTTATTGAGGTGGATTTGAATTCATTAACAATGAGAACTATTCAGCTATTATGATATACAAAGACTTTCAGAATTGTGGTAATTGGCATGTATTAGTAATTATGGACGGCATAACAGCACCGGAAAGAAGTCTCAATGGACAGCTACAACCTTCACATGTAAAGATCAAAATGGGTCCAGAATTATCTCTGGCTATTATTATTTGGCAAGTTAACAGGCAAAACATCACGATTGTTCTCATGATTTGGAAAGCCCTAATAATTTTCTCTGTACAAGATATGGAGAGAGGGTTCAAGGAAGCTTTAGGGCCATTTGGTAAAGGAGTTAAAAAAATTGTGGTAAAAAAAAAAGTGTTTGATAGAGTGCTTGAGTCACAATTCTCATTTAGAGTGTACACTTTATTTTGGAAACACGTCAAAGAGTTTTTTCAGTTTTTAAGTAATAGTTTTGAGTAACATTATTATAATTAGGGCAAATTATAACTTATCTACCTGTGGTTTGACTGAAATTTAAGCTGCTTACTTGTAGTTTGAATTTTGGCATTTTACCCACCTAAGGTTAGTTCTGTTAGAGTTCTGTAACCCACCTATCACTTTTCCGTTAGAAAACAACTTTTAACATCAAAACATAACATTAAACTGATCAAAAAGCTAGGGTTTGAAGATACCTTCCTCTCCCTTCTATCTTATCCAAGGAACCAAAAATGGTTTTTTTTTTGGATCAAAACATAACATAAGGGTTGAGTTTGTTGGAATGTTCACCATTATAATTTGTGTTGAATAAGCCATATAAGGGTTGAGTTTGTAGGAATGTTCACTATTATAATTTGACCATTCCGTCCAAATGGGAAAGAGAGATAGTACGTAGCAAATGTAAGAGATTAATCCTAGTTAATAGAATGAGAGCCATTCAAGTTTGACCCTTTTGGGGCATCGCAATGTGAGAGATTAATCCCAGATGAATCATTCTGGTTAGCTTCAACATCCTAGTTTTGCATCATATGTGTTACAATTGTTGAACTAGTCCAAGTGTGCGTTTGGAACAACTTATTTAGCTAAAATTGAAAACTTTTTTTTTTTTTTTTTTTCTGAAAGTGTAAAAAAAAAGGTTAAAAAATCAGCTGAATAATATAGTGGAACCCATGAATAGTATCAAAAAATACAGTGGGACTCATAAATAGTAACAAAAATAAGCTGAAAGTGAAGATAAGCTAAAAAATTCAGCTCATTCCAAACACACACCAAGTGTTTCGAAAATGCTTTTTTCAAGTGTGTGTGCTGGTAATTTTTTATTTCATTATCTGTTTTTCCAAAAAGCATTGTTGCAATTGCAAGACCATCTGAAAAAAATAAGAGAAAAATGATAGAAGTGACGGATCAATCCAAGAATGAGTTTTATGTTATGTTTTGATGTTCAAACACCGTGGGTTCCTTCGATAAGATAGAAGAGAGAGGAAGGTATCTTCAAACCCTAGCTTTTGGATCTGTTTTATGTTATATTTTGATTTAAAAGTTATTTTCTAACAGAAACACATTATGGAATTCTAACAGTGTTAATCTCAGGTGGGTAAAATGAAAAATTTCAAACTACAGATAGGCAACTTAAATTTTGGCTAAACCACAGGTGGGTAAATTATAATTTTCCCTTATAATTATTTTGAAAATAATGTAGAATAACATGATGTTGACAACACATAGAACATGCATTTTTTTTTTTCCTTAAGAACACATAGGTGAAAATATTATTTTGATTCCTACATTTTGGGGTTACAATCAATTTGGTTCCTATTATTTTTAAGTTTAAAATTGTAGTCAATTTAGTCCCTATTATTAACTCGCTAATGGAAAATGCCTATGTAGCTAATGGATTGCACAATTGGCACACTTAAAGTTTATGTGGCTGATAAAATTTTTTAATTACTATTTAAAAATGTCACGTCAAGATCATAAAAATCCATGTCAAAATTTTTTTTGAACTACTTATTTTAAAGAAAAAAAAAATCAACTTAGCAATTCATTTTTTTCTCTTAGTTTCTTGGCTGCCAAACACATCTAAAACCATTGTGCCAAAACACTTCCAATCCCCAAATCCACATTCTGGCGATGATAAACCACCACTGTGAGATGGGTGCTTGGGATAAATAAACTCTCATTGTTGTTTTACTACTTGCCAGATGGAAGAGATGGGATACTAAATTGTCAAGATCTTCACACGAACCAACCTGTCAATTTCAAAGTTACCCTTGATATACTTGATTCCATAAATCATTGCTTTTTCATGGTTACCTTTGGAATTGGTACCAATATCAAAGATCACAATAGTTAAATGAGGCACGGGGTCTTTAATTTGGGCATGGGATTGGGCCGAAGATGAAGATGAAGACGGATTAGATGGTTAGTGGTTTTGGCGGTGGTGTGGCTTGTTGTTCAATTTCGATTTTAGAAGTTCAGATTCTGGGTTTGGACCCGGGTCGGAGAGAGGGGAGTCAGGCCATTACTTACATATGACAGAATTGGGTGACTGTTCATTGTTTTTGAGCTTTGAGTTTGGGACGTATGAAAAAATTGCATATCTGATTTTTTTTGCAGATTTAAGTAGAAAGAAAAAAGTTTGGTCGGACAATGGCGGCTTTGGGTACTCCTTAAGAAAAGTGTGATCCAAGCAAACACATCCCTGGGGTTTTTAGATGTGTGTGGAAGCCAAGAAACTGAAAGAAAAGGAAATTGCTAAGTTGTTTCATTTGATTCATTTTTATTTTTGTTTAAAATTAGCAATTCTTCTTAACTTATATATATATATATATATATAAAGCAATTCAACTTTTCTTTTTCTAACATGGATTTTTATGAGGTTGACATGAAATTTTTAAATAGCATTTAAAATATTTTATTATTATTTTATTGACGTAAATGCAATTTTGGTTCTTACATTTTAGCTTCATTTCTGCTTTGATCTCTACTTTTCTATTTTACTGCTTTTAGTCCTCAAAATGAAAAATGCGTTCTATTGTAGTCCTTACCGATATCTCATTAACGGAAATATTCTATGTGGCAAACGGAATGCACAACTGGCACACTAAATGCTTACGTGGTCAATAAAATAATATTAAAAAAAATTATTTGGCATTTAAAAATGTCACGTTAACATTTTAATTAAAAATAAAAAACAAATAAATTTAAATTTAAATTAAAAAAAAAACAAAGAACCTTTTTTTTTTCTTTTCAGTTTTAAAGATTAAGAAAAAAAAAAACTTGTAGTAACTTTCTCAATTTTTCTTAAATTTTCTTGTCAACCAAACACAACATTTTTCTATCAAAAAAAAAAAAAAAGAAAAGAAAAAGAAAAACACAACATTATCAATAAATGCGTTCTATTGTAGTCCTTACTATTATCTCACTAACGAAAATATTATATGTGACAAACGGAATGCACAACTGGCACACTAAATGTTTACGTGGCCAATAAAATAATATTAAAAAAATTTATTTGGCATTTAAAAATGCCACGTCAACATTTTAATTAAAAAATAAAAAAAACAAATAAATTTTAATTTAAATTGAAAAAAAAAAACGAAGAACTTTTTTTTTTTCTTTTCAGTTTTAAAGATTAAGAAAAAAAAAAAACTTGTAGTAACTTTCTCAATTTTTCTTAAATTTTCTTGTCAACCAAACACAACAGTATTCTATCAAATATATATATATATATATATCAATAAACACAAAACTCAAACACAATGCCAAACTCATTTTTCATTTTTCCTATCTCTCTCTCTCTCTCCCTCTTGGCTTTCTCTTATTTCTTTTTCTCTTTAAGTTCAGGTTGTAGTTTTTAGGATATGGCTTTGATCTGGGTTTAGAGAAAGAGAGGCTAAGATATGGTGGTTTGAATTTGGGTAGAAAGAGGGGCTGAGATTAGCGGTTGTTTGGATTTGGGTTTAGAGAGAGACAAGCTCAGATCGACAGTGATTGGAGTAGATCAAGGGAAGGAACCTCTGAACCCGGCCCTTTTGCTATTATGTTTCTCCCTTGACAAACAATGAGCAGAGCAAGGGGTAGATCTTCAAGGTTTTAATAATGGATGCCGTGGGTTCTTGATCAGAAGAAATAGATGGGAGACATTTAAGTTTTTGGATTTTTTGGATTGATTTTATAATTTTTTGGATTTTATTATTTTGTTTGGGTTTGAGAATATTAGGGATTTTAGTTTGTTTTTCCTGTGGGTATCTGACCCGATCTTCATTAACGATTCATTTTCTCTTTCTCAAAATTCAACCAATTTGGATTTTTTGTGTTTGTTTCCCAAGAAATTTTATGGGTTTGAAGGTTAAGGTTTACTTTGTTGGGGATCAGTTTGGTTGTTAGGTTTATGAGTTTTCTGGGTTTGATTGTTTTGCTGGTGATTTGGGTTTGAGAATTGTAGCTGCAACTGTAAATACAACCTCGCCCATTTGGGTTTGAAACATTTTGTGGGGATCAATTTTTTTTTTTTTTTGGGTGCTTTGCTATGTGTATTTGCAAGTTTGTTTACTAAGAATATCAAAGAGAAGAAAAAAGAAATCTTAGATATTGTTTTTTTTTTTTTTTTGGGCAATGAAACATGTAATGTGAACAATCATGTTCTTCCGAAAAACTAATGATTTTTTTTTTTTAAATAATTTATTTAGGTTTTAATGTTTGTTTTTAACTTATTTTAGTTTTTTGTTCAAACATTTTTTGAGGTGGCCTTTCTTATATTATTAAAATGCTGACGTGACATTTTTTAAATGCCAAATAAAATTTTTTAATATTATTTTATTAGCCATGTAAGTATTTAGTGTGCTAGTTGTGAACTCCATTTGCTATATAGGATATTTTTGTTAGTAATATGATGACAGGGACTAAAATAGAATGCATTTTTCATTTTGAGGACTAAAAGTGATAAAGTAGAAAAGTATGGACCAAAATGAAAATGGGGCTAAAATATAGGGACCAAAAGTGCATTTATGCCTATTTTATTAGCCATGTAAGCTTTAAGTGTGCCAACTGTGTAATTTGTTAGCTACGTGAGCATTTTCCGTTAATGAGTTAACGGTAGAGACCAAATTGATTGCAAGTTGAATATAACATTGACCAAATTGATTGCTATTAAAATGTAGAGATCAAATTGACTGTGACTTTAAAATATAAGGACCAAAATGGTGGTTTCACCAAACACATACTCATACTAAATACTCAATTGTATTTGTTAACTTTTGAAAATATAGTATTAGAAATATAGTAACAAACATGCATTATGAGTACTTCAAAGTTTAAACATGTATTTTCACAATATTTTAAACCACAGTTTTCATGTGATTTTGAAAACTAATATCTAAACTTTTTTACCAAACATGCATTTAGTATTTCTTTGAGGGGACCACACACACACACACACACATATAGTGTGTTTAAAATACTAAAAATAACTTGTTTTTAAATGTATATAATTTTTACAAGAGAGTCTAAAGTTATTCATCCGGTGTAAACCCATATGTATACACCCAGTAATAATCTTCTGTCACGTCATACTTTTTTTCTCCCTACAATAGGCACTTGCACATATTATCACAATTTCATTATGTATATCCGAAAATTAAAAAGGCGTAAATGCACTTTTAGTTCTTACACTTTGCAATTTTTCTATTTTGGTTCCTACATTTTGTTTTTACCACTTTTAGTCCCTAAACCAATTAACGCGTGACATTTAAGTCCTTATCATCACCCAACTAACAAAAAAAGCTGAGGTGGTTGGCGTGGGCATTAAAATATTATTAAAGAAATTATTTGACATTTTTTAAATGCCAAAATTAAAAAAAAAATTAATTATTCAATTTTAATTAAAAAAATATTTTCTTTCAAACAAAAATTTTACTTTCTTTTAATTAAAATGAATTTTTTTATTCCAATCTCTTTTTTTTTTTTTTTTTTTTTTTTTTTTTTTCCAGAAGAACATATTCATGTTCTTTATGTTCTTCCCTGTATATGATTCATATTCTTACCAAATTAATCCTTATTTTCTTATCATTCTTTTCTTTCTTTCTTGTACTTTCTTTATAACCAAACACATCAAAACAAAATAAATTAATTAAATGTCTTTCTTGTCTTTTTTTTTTTTTTTTAATTTTTCTTTTCATTATTTTTTTCAAAAGAACATGTTCACGTTCTTTGTGTTCTTCGGTTCTTCCCTATAATCAATCTCCAACAAAAGACAAACCCTAAACCCAGATCCTAACCAAACCCCAAATCTATATCCCTAGTAAAGCAAACCTTAGCCTTCAAACCCATAAATTTTATTGGCAAACAAACACAAAAAAAAAAAAAAAAAAAAAAAAACCCAAATCACCACCACTGAATCAAAGAACATGAAGATTAAACCCTAGCAAAAGAATAGAAACCCAGCAACCAGCAAAGCACCACCATTGAATTAAATCATCCACTACCACTTCAATGAAACCACTCCTAAATCAAACCATCCAAAGAATAGAAACCCAACAAAGCACCCAACTCATCCACTCCCAAACCAAACCATAATCAAAGAAACTTACAATACCACAACAAGTTAACAACTTAAAAAACAGAAAAAATTTCAAAATGTGAAATGTCTAGCAAACGCCAAACTCGAATCTCTAGCAAACCCCAAACCCCAAATGTCTAGAAATGTCAACTTCTTTCTCCTTAGCGCATTTGGCTTCCCCAAAGGTTGTCTCCACCAGCTCCTCAAAGCCCATCAAGAACTGTTCATCACTTCATATCTCTGCCGCTTGCACATTAATAGTGGAGAGGCCGACTACTAGGTCCCACACTACCACGATAGCGGTGGCGTGTGGTGGAGAAGAAGGCCAAGCTTGTGAGCTCCAGCCATGGAGCTACAGTGAACACAGAGAGAGACTTTGAGATTAGAGAGACTTTCCATCCATGGAGGGTGAGGAGAGAGAGAGAGTTTGAGAATAGGGAGAGAAAAGGGGTTTGTTTGTTAAATGTGACGAATTTTAGTGTTTACTTAGAAAGAAAATCTTGACTTTTTGGGGAAAATGTTGATAGTTGGAGAGAGGACTCAAGGGCATAGATGCGTTATTTTAAATCTTCGATATTTTAAATTTCTGGGCAATCAAACATGTTTAGGGAAGAACATGAATAATATGAACAGTCATGTTCTTCCCAAAAACTAATGAATTTTTATTTTTATTTTAATGTTTGTTTTTAATTTAATTATTAATGTGTATGATTATATTATTTTTTTATTCCACCGTTAGCCACGTCAGTTTTCGCCGTTAGTTGGGTGATGAAAAGGACCTAAATATTACGCGTTAATTGGTTTAGGGACTAAAAGTGATAAAAACAAAATGTAGGGACCAAAATGAAAAAAGTGCAAAATGTAGGAACTAAAAATGCATTTGCACCTATTAAAAAGACTAAAATATTATTTGCATCCCTAAATTTTATTAATTTTTTTTTTCATTCCTAAACTTTCAAGTGTTCATTTTTTGTTAATAAAATATTGAAAATATTTTACCTTTGATCCTTAAACTAAAAAAAATATATTAAATTTTTTTTTTTATCATTCTTAAACTATTGAAGAAAGTTATTTTTTTCATCCATTTTTTTTTATAAACTATTCAAAAATTAAAAAAGAGCCTTTATTTAATTTAGGGACAAAAAATAAATTTTTCATAAAATTTATATACCAAAATAATATTTTAGCCTATTAAAGAAAGGATAAAAACAAAAATAGTCGGAGCAAAGTGCTTAGGAAAGAGTAGTCGACTGCTGGTCTGCAAGATCAAAGGCAGGAGATAGTCCCGCTGAGAATTGGTCCGTAGTGACATATCGATCCCTCACCGTTCTCAGATTCATTTCTTAAAATATACAAAAATAAAAACTAAAAAAATTCCAAATCTGAAAACAGAAAACATAGAGAATTTCACAAACACTCAAAGATATTTTTCTCCGGTAATTAAGCAGTTGGTACTTCCCGTATATAAGGGATGTTCTTGTACAGATTGTAAAGTTGGTGAGAATAGATTTAAATTCTCTCTCTCTCATTCTCTGTTTTGCATTTTCTTCCTCCTTGTCTTCCTTCTTCTCTGTTTGTTTATTACTATTTCCTCGATACCCAATTGAGGAGTCAAAGAACCCAGTTGAGGTATGCAAGAATATAAAGGAAAAAGTTAGAAAATTTGAGCTTCTGAAAGGGAAAAAAAGATGAGATTTTTATATAGAAATCAAAGAAACTAGTTGAACAGAGACAAAAACGATTCATTGAAGGTGGCAGTTCCTTTCTCCGGCGTTCTCTTTCTTACATCCAAATAGAATTTTTTTTTTAGAGAGAGTTTCAACCTATGACGTCCACTCCTGATGATAGCTCTTTATCATCAAATCAAAACACCAATCAGTTTTTGGTATAGGCGGGAATTGAACTTCATATCTCTTATTCAACTATCAGAGACTCTACTAGTTGAGCTAACTGGAACCCATAACATCCAAATAGAATTTAAAGTCTTCAATTCATAAAATTATTATTATCTCAAATAAAAAAGAAAAAACAAATAAGATCTTTTTTTTTATCTTTTTTTATTTATTTATGAAAACAAATAAGATCTTTAGTCCTTAATCTTGTTCTTTAAATTTGAAATTTTTTTGACTTATTTAATACCTAAATAATTTTTTTATGAAAGATAGGCTAAAAATATTATGACAAAGTTTGGCTACAAGCCTACAACTATATTTAATATATTTTTATTGAATGTGAAATTTGACAAATTTACTATTGGATTATATTTTCTTTTTATATCCTTCATAATTACAAAATAATAAGAAAATCAAATATGAATAGGTATATTATCAATTAAGGCTGTGTTTGGTTCAATATAAAATATTTTCTGAAAAATAAATATTTTCCGGAAATGCTATTTTCGGGAAAGGAAAATATTTTCAAGTATTTGGTTGCATTATGAAAATTGTTCTAGAAAATATTTTCATGTGTTTGGTAACATTCTGAAAATACTATTCATGTGTTTAGAGACGACGATGGGTTTTTAGGTAGTCGAGGAAACTATCCAAGTACTTATCCTGACTCTTCTTGTCTCCAAACAGTCCCTTCATCTCCTTAGCCTTGTCCCTATACATCTTCCCCTCTTCCTCCACTATCACCAGCCTTAGAGACTTTGCCACCGAGTCCCTAGTAAAGGAACCATCCTGCTCGTTCCTCGGTATCAAATACCCAAATTGTTTTTCTTCCAAAAGCTTAGCATTAAGTCCTTGGTCTGCATAAAAGGTTAAGATTATGAGAGGTCTCTCAAACTGAAGTGCTTCCACCACGGAGCTCCAACTGGAGTGAGACAAGAAGCCACCAATAGAGTCATGAGCTAAAATCTTGAGCTGAGGTGCCCAGCTCGTACAAACCACCCCTTGTCCTTTGGTTCGCTCCTCAAACCCCTCTGGCAACTCAATTAACCCAGTATCAATTGTCCCACTTCGAGTTCTTAGTACCCAAAAAAGGGTACCTTTGACTGTTCCAACCCAAGAGCTATCTCGGTGAGTTCCTCTTGAGTAGGCTTTGCCTCGCTCCCAAATGCTACGTACACTACCGAACTTTTGGCTTGCTTGTCCAACCACTCTTTCATCCACAGCCAAGTTTCGGTTTCATTGTCCCTGCTGTTGTGCACTGTAGTGGGAAGTTGACCAACCGGAATAACAGGTTTCTGATGAAGATCCTCCTGCAGTTGTAGCCACTTTGGCTCGAGCTCCATGCAGCTTCTCACAACCATTATGTCACAGCCGTCCATCACTTCCACGAAACGATAAAAATCTGTCACGTTTGACTCCTCGCAGGTTATACCGCCATTAAATATTTTCATAACCTCAAAGAACCGAAGTGCCACCGTGGTTGGGAATGGGACCCACTTGTTGGGAATTAAACCTAAATTCCAACCTGTGAGAAACAAAAAAGAAATAGAGAAAACACACGTCAAAGAAAAATAATCACATGCACAAGACAGTATTTACGTGGTTCAATAATTTCCCTACGTCCACGAAGTTGCAGGGATTTCACTGTTATCAGGAAAAAAATACAAAGTGCGGCTACAGTGTTTTTCTCTCTCTCTAAAAACACAACAACAGTAGTAGTCACAAACCCTAATTATAAAAGCGACTTTTATATTCTACTTATAGGGTTACAATGGGTTACAAAACGGGCCAAAAATAAACTAGGCTTCACAAAGCCCAACAAATCTCCCACTTGGAGACTAGTTCAATCATTAACATCAGCCGCTATCCACCAAAAGCAATCTCTCATCCCTGCAACTCATCCTCCTATCCTCAAGCTAGAAGACCAATTGAAGCTGCACACAGCTTCAATTTCTCAATAATGACACCTTTAGTTAACATGTCTGCCGGGTTCTTAGATTCACATATCTTCTCAAGTATTACCAACTTATCTTCAACAAGGTACCGGATAAAATGGTATTTTGTCTGTATATATTTCAACTTTGAATGAAAAGCCAAATTTTTGGCAAGAAAGATTGCACTCTGACTGTCACTGTGTAGAATGTCTATCTCCTGCTTCTTACCCAATTCATCTAAGAAACCATGTAGCCAAATCATCTCCTTTCCAGTTTCAGTTGTTGCAACATACTCAACTTCTGTAGTAGACAAAGTAATAATCTTTTACAAATTTGAAGCCTATGATATAGCTGTACCACCCAGAGTAAATACAAACCCAGTAGTACTCTTTCTACTATCAACATCACCAGCAAAATCAGTATCTACATAACCTTGCAGCTTCAGATTTACACTTGTGAAGCAAAGACATGTATCTGATGAACCCTTTAGATATCTCAGAATCCACTTGACTGCCTCCTAATGCTGCTTTTCAGGCCTACTCATGAATCTGCTCACAACTCCCACTGCATGTACAATGTCTGGCCTTGTACACACCATAGCATACATCAAGCTACCAATAGCTGAGGCATAGGGCACCTTGCTCATATGGTCCCTTTCTTCTTCTGTCTTCGGTAATTGTTCTTTGCTCAGTTTGAAATGACTACCCAAGGGTGTGCCCACTGGTTTAGATTCATTCATGTTGAACCTGCTGAGAACTTTCTTCACATACTCTGACTGTGAAAGTTTCAATGTACCATTAGCCTTGTCTCTAATGATTTTCATACCAAGGATTTGCTTTGCAGCTCCCAAATCCTTCATTGCAAACTGTTTTGACAATTGCTTCTTCAGATTATTAATCTCCTCAATGCTAGACCCTTTAATGAGCATATCATCCATCTACAACAATAAAATGATATAAGAATTGTCAAAGAATTTAACATAGCAACAATGATCAGTTTCACATCTCTTGAACCCAATTTTATGCATAAAATTGTCAAATTTCTTGTACCACTGTCTAGGAGCTTGTTTTAGGCCATACAAGCTCTTTCTCAGTTTGCAGACTAGATTCTCTTGTCCCTGAACAATAAACCCTTCTGGCTAAATCATGTAAAGGTCTTCCTCCAAATCACCATGAAGGAATGCCGTCTTCACATCTAACTGCTCAAGATGTAAGTTTTCTGCAGCCACCATTCCCAGCACCAGTCTAATTGTTGACATCTTCACAACTGGAGAAAATATCTTTGTGTAGTCAATGCCTTCTTTCTGTTGGAACCCTTTAACAACTAATCTGGCCTTGTAATATTTACTACCATCATACTCATTCTTTATTCGATATACCCACTTGTTGTGCAAAGCCTTCTTTCCTACTGGCAATTCAATCAATTCCCATGTCTGATTCCCCAATAAGGAATCCATCTCATCCTTCATGGCTAACTCCCACTTACTTGAATTTTCATCTTGCAAGGCTTCATCATAATACTCTGGCTCACCACCATCAGTCAATAGTAGATAATTTAAAGCGGGTGAATAATGCTGTGGAGGTCTAATGTTCCTAGAAGATTTGCGGACTTTAGCTACAGGTGTACTCTGATCTACCTGTGAATCAACATTCTCCTTATTTTCTTCACCCCTTTTCTAGACAGTACTTTCAGTCAATCCATCTAAGTTGACAAACTCAGATTTCTTTTGATCTATCTCTGCAATATCTGAGACTACAGTTGACCTGTCCTTGTACATAACCTGTTCATTAAATATCACATTTCTACTTCTGATGATTTTCTTGTTTTGTTCATCCCAAAACCTATAGCCAAATTTCTCATCACCATAGCCAATGAAAAAACATATTTTAGACTTAGCATCAAGTTTACTATGAGCATCAGAATTAGTATGAACATAAGAAACACAACCAAAAACTTTTAAATGGAAAAACTTTACCTCTTACCGCTCCAAACCTCCTCAGGAAGTTTGAACTCCATGGGAACTGATGGCCCTCGGTTTATCAGGTAAGCTGCAGTGCTAACAGCATCAGCTTAGAAAGTTTTTGGTAGTCCAGCATGCAACCTCATACTCCTAGCATGCTCATTAAGAGTTCTGTTCATGCGCTCAGCCACACCATTCTGCTGTGGTGTCCCAGGAATGGTCTTTTTCATCCTAATTCCCTGTGCAACACAATACTCACTGAACCCTCCATCTATGTACTCTCCTCCATTATCAGACCTCAAACATTTTAGTTTTAAACTTGTTTCTATCTCAACCATGGCCTTCCACTTCTTAAAAGTTTCAAATACATCAAATTTATTTTTCAGAAAATAAACCCATACCTTTCTGCTTGAGTCATCAATGAAAGTGATGTAGTACCTTGAACCTCCAAGGGATGCAACCGGAGAAGGCCCTCACAAATCAGTGTGCACTAACTCCAATTTTTCAGCCTTCGGTGTCCTGCCAGTTTTCAAGAAGATCACATTTTTCTACTTTCCTAAGATGCAGCTTTCACACATGTCAAAATCAATAGACTTCAATTCTGGTAGTTTTCCTTTTGATAGCAAAATTTTCATCCCTTTCTCACTCATGTGACCAAGTCTACAGTGCCATAGGCTTGTATCAATACTTGCATCAGCAATTGCAATTGTGTCTCTTGGACTTGAGGTCATATATAGAGTACCAGTCTTCTTTCCACGAGCCAATACCCTAGCTCCCTTTGTAACCTTCCAAGTACCACCAACAAATAATATTGCATGCCCTTCATCATCAAGTTATCCAACAGAAATCAGATTCCTCCTCAGGTCAGGAATATGTCGAACCTTCTCCAGTAACCAAACAGGCCCATTGGATAACAATATCCGGATGTCTCCCATACCTACAACATCCAAGGCTGAACCATCAGTCAAATACACCTTACCAAAATCACCTACAACATAATTCTGTATGATTTCTCGGTGTGGAGTGGTATGAAACGAAGCTTCTGAGTCCAAAACTCAATCATCAAGTGGACTGTCTACTGCAAGAAGTAATGCATCCTGTACCTCTTTTGTTACAGCATTAGCAGAATCATCTTCATTCTTCTTTTTAGGATTTTTGCATTGGTTCCTAAAATGACCTGTTTTCCTACAATTCCAACATTGTACTTGTTGGCCTGATCTAGATTTACTTCTGTTCCAATTAGAATTTCTGGATTTTGATCTACCCCGATTTGAATTTCTGTTATTACCTCTACCTCTTGTCTCAAGGTTTAGGGCAGAACTAGATCCTGAGGTTTCACCTGCATCTCTTCTGCGAATCTCCTCAGCTAGAATTAAATCTCGAATATCATTGTACTTACTGCCATCCTCATTGCCTCCCAACTGTTTGGCAAAGAAGCCAAGACGATCAGAGCACGAATCTCATCATCAAAATCAATTTCTACAAACGACAATTGATTTATGATAGTGTTAAATTCGTTCAGATGTTGTGCTACTGATGCATTCTCTGCCATCTTCAAATTGAATAGTTTCTTCATCAGATGCACCTTGTTATTTGCTGACGGTTTTTCATACATACCAGACAAAGCCTTCATCAGATCTACTGTGGTCTTCTCCTTCACAACATTGTGTGCAACAGACCTAGACAGAGTTAACCTGATAACTCCTAGTACCTGTCTGTTAGGAAGAGTCCATTCATTAGCCTTCATAGCTTCAGGTTTTGTCCCCAAAAAAGGCAGATGCAATTTCCTCCCATAAAGATAATCTTCAATTTGCATCCCCCAATACGCGAAGTCTGTGCCATCAAACTTTTCTATTCCAGACGCCTTTCCTGCTTCCTCTGCCATTGCTCCCACTCAAACCTAACCCTAGGCTCTGATACCAATTGTTGGGAATTAAACCTAAATTCCAACCTGTGAGAAACAAAAAAAAAAAAAAATAGAGAAAACACACGTCAAAAAAAAAAAATAATAATCACACGCATAAAACAGTATTTACGTGGTTCAGCAATTTGCCTACGTCCACGGAGTTGTAGGGATTTCACTATTATCAGAGAAAAATACAAAGTGCGGCTACAGTGTTTTTCTCTTTCTCTAAAAACACAACAACAATAATAGTCACAAACCTTAATTATAAAAGCGGCTTTTATATCCTGCTTACAGGGTTACAATGGTCTACAAAATGGGCCAAAAATAAACTAGGCTCCACAAAGCCCAACACCACTTGGGTGGCAAAGCATAGTCCTCGGGGTTCTTGCGCCCACTAAAATAGGCTTTTGGCCCAATGTAGCTTAGCGTGGCGGCAATGAATATGCTAAAGAAAGCGTTTGGGATGCCTAGTTTGCGGGCAATACCTAGCAACCAGTAAGGAACAAAGTCGTAAAAAACCCAGTCTGGCTTTGAGTCTTGTAAGAATTGAGTCATGGAGTCTTGGAGAGCATCATAGGCCTTTTTGAGGTACGAAACATTGTTTAACGGGACATCATTGGTGGCTTCAACATTGTCTGGGAGGTTGTCCACGTGAGGTAATGGAAGCTTAACCAAATCAATGAGGAGAGCCAAATTAGGAGGGAGTTTTGGGAGGCGATCAATGTTTCGTGGGGTGGATATGAAGGAAATGTGATGACCCTTCTGAGCAATGATCTTGGCGAGCTCTAGGTAGGGGATCATGTGGCCAAAGGCTAGCCATGGGAAAAAGGCTATGTGAAGCTTCTTGTTGTTGGGCATGGGAATGCAAGGCACTTAAATGGAATCCAAGGTTGGATATCAATATTTGACAAGAAATCTGAATGAAGATCGTGCTACTTTTATAATTGCTCCCTTGGTTACAGTTTATGATTGGGGGTGCTTCTTTTACACACTGTATTTTTATAAACTGAAAACGTGAGGTTACACGGTAGACAAGACTATTTTTGTAACTTACTTGATGTTATTGAAGGTGGTGGGGTTGAGATTCTTTGATGCTGCTTACTTTCCAAGCAGAAGCCAACATTGCTATCATACTAGTCAGGTACTCTATCACAAATAATTCTAGCACTATACCACGTTTATAGGAACAGAAGAACCATATCCCCAGGCAAAATTATAAATGGGTTTGGTTAATGTGTCCCTTAAGGGCACACATTAATTATCTATTTTTAACAAATTTTTATGAAAAATTAAATAATAAAAAAAACTGTCAAAACAGTGAATTATTTTTCATTTTTTCATAAAATGTTTCCTAAAATAGATTACTAATATATGTTGATGGGACTAACGAGATAGACTTCTCATGACGAATCCTTTTAAACTGACGAAGTTGCCTTGACAGATGAAACGACTAGGCATCCCCAGCGATATAACCACACCACAGACAAAGGCAAAGAAGCCATTAAATGAAGTCAATAAATAATTCAGGTGGTTACAAGGTCAGCTGTGCAGCCCGTTAGAGGCCCATTAAGGATCATATTACTAGGGATGAGACGTTACCCAAAGGAGCATTAAAACCACCATAATAGCCACAATAGCTAGGAGCTACAAGAATGTATACATAGCACTCCAAACACCAACATAAGGTACATAGACACACTGAGAAATACTTATGGTTCCATTACATTACATTATCCTTTTCCAAAGAGTTTCCCTATACTAACTTTGGCATCAGAGACGTTGTGGCAAGCACCGCACCGATAACCATCCTAACAGAGCTACTATATCACTTTTATAATCATAGATACGAGGGCTTGGCTCCATTTGGACGCACATACTTCAACTGACGAGATTACACCTCATCAGTTTGGCACCGTCTGTGGGAAACGACTTTTTCATACGTTGATCCAAAAGTGTAGTTTCCAATTAACTTCTATGTTTGAATGGAGTCCAACCAGGATTCTGTAACATTAGCTCAGCAAGTCCAGGCTCTTGCGGCCACCGTCGAAGAGCTCACCAGACAAAATCAGGAAATGAAACTACAACTTCAACAGGAGGAAAATCGGTCCAGAGGCAACGTAGAGGATGAGGGAGATAGCTATAAAAGAAGTGACCATCGAAGACCTATTACTCCTGACGAACAGAATTCAAATCTTCTTCAAGAGATGAGGAAGGAGATGGATGAGCTGAGAAATGCCATCAAGGAGAAAACAGACCGAAGTGTGGATAGAGTGGTCAGGGCAACAGATTCGTCTTTCACTACAGCAGTCCTAGAATGTCCAATGTCGTCAAAATTTTGACGGCCTCCACTTGAGCCGTTTGATGGACTTAAGGACCCCCAAAACCACCTCAACACCTTCAAGATGATGCTAGGCCTTTAATAGCCACCTGACAAGATACTGTGTCATTCCTTCCCCACCACTCTCAAAGAAGCAGCAAGGGAATGGTTCACCAAGTTGCCAACATCATCCATCGATAACTTCGAGCAACTGAGTAACTCCTTTTTACGCCACTTCATTGGAGGACAACACCCTAAGAGGCCAGCGGACCATTTGCTCGCCATTAGACAATGAGAGAAAGATACCCTGAGGTCGTACATGAAACGCTTCACTCGGGGGACCTTGGAGGTAGACGAAGTTGACGACAAGGTGCAGTTGACGACCTTCAAAGTGGGACTGAGGTCCAAAGAGTTCGTGGCTTCACTTGCGAAGAATCCTTCTCAGACGATGGCAGAAATGCTCCTGAAAGCACAGAAGTACATGAATGCTAAAGATGCATTAGCTGCCATAAGGGATGTGAAAAAGCCAGGAGACAAGGGGAGGGAAGATGACGATCGCAGAGGACCAAAAAGAGAGCGCCCAAATTGTCGGACTAATGATGGGGGTAAAAGAAAAGATGAAAGAACTCCCAGGATGGTAAAATTCACTCATTTACTTATGTCTATTGATAAAATTTTGACACAGATTAAGGACGAGCACTACCTCAAATGGCCAAGGTCATTACATTCATCCCCTAATGTTCTTGACAAGAGTAATTACTGCCGGTTTCATAAGGATCATGGCCACTACACAAAAGTTTGCCGAGACCTAAAAGAGTAGATAGAGGAGTTGATACGGAAAGGAAAACTGCAGAAATATGTGAAGAAAAGGGAGTCTAGGAGGTTCAGAGACGATAACAAAAACCAGCATGATTCGTTACCCGTAGACGAGGATGAAAATTCTAGCCTTCACAAAATGTGATTGAAGAGATAAAGATGATTGCAGAGGGGCCATTCACAAACGGGTCATTTAGATCCCTCAAGAAGGCATGTCAGAGGCAGGTGAACAACATCCATATGATACCCCCGTTTAAGCAAAGATGGATGAACCAGGACATGTCTTTCAACGAGGAAGATACTAGGGGAGTGAAGCAGCCACATAATTATCCCTTATTCATAATACTCACGATAGAAGGATTTAATACCAGGAGGATCCTTGTAGACAATGCTAGCTCCGCAGACATCATCAACCTTCCTGCTTTCCAGCAATTGAAACTAGATCCAAGAAGACTGTGTCCTTTTGATTCCCCCTTCGTCAGTTTTAGTGGAGACAGGGCATATCCCAAAGGCATAGTGACATTGACGGTAACAGTAAGGACCTACCCAAGGCAGTTGACCCGTCAATTAGACTTCTTGGTGGTAGATTGCCTCTCATCCTACAATGTGATTATTAGAAGGCCTACACTCAACCGATGGAAGGCAGCCACGTCTACCTATTGCCTAAAGGTAAAGTTCCCAACAGAGAATAGTGTTGGCGAGGTAAACGAAGATCAAGTCCTAGCCAGAGAGTGCTACCAGGCCATCTTGGTTGCAAAGGAGAACTATACATAGGTGATCGAGGTGAAGGAGGAAGATAAAGGGTCCGTTTGGTTCCCGTAAAATATTTTCCGAAAAATACCTATTTTCCGAAAATGCTATTTTCCGGAAAAGGAAAATATTTTCAAGTGTTTGGTTGTATTATGAAAATTGTTGCAGAAAATATTTTCATGTGTTTGGTTCTATTATTCCTACAATTTTTCACTTTTTCTCATCTATTTTCTCAGCATCCAAACAAATTTTGTTACAAAAAATTTCAAAATCACAGCCAATTTATCAACAAATTCTAGTAACAAATTCCGGCAATCAAAAGTCACAACCACCAAAACATCACCACCACACCACCACAACAACAACAACAATCAAACTTTAAAAAAAAAAAAAAAAAACTGAGAGATAGAGGAAGAGGGAGCGACGAGTTTGGGTCTGGGTCTGGGTCGACGACGAGGTGCGATGGCGAGATCGAGGAGGCGATGGGTCTGGGTCAAGCAGCGTTGGAGCGATCGGCGCGGTGCTGCGATTTCCCTTTGATTGATTGGCACGGTGCGATGGCGCGGTGCGAGGGCGAAGTGTGAGATCGGTGTGATGGCGAGGTGCTGTGATCGGCGCGATGGCGAGATCGAGGATCGGCGCGAGACCGGTGCGATCGTCGGACTCGGAGTGAGCTCTCCTTCTCTCTTCTTTCTCTCGTTCTCTCCCTCTTTTACATTTTCCGAAAATAGTTTAAAGGGAAAATAAAACTATAAAATCATTTCCAGGTCAAAGCCATATTTTACACGATCAAAGGAAATTGATTTCCGAAAAATGCTATTTTCAAAACCAACCAAACAGCCTATTTTATAGAAAATGATTTTTTGAAATCATTTTCACCCAAAACGAACGCAGCCAAAGTGGAATACCTAGAGATAGTGGAACTGGCCAAAGGAGAGGCAACCAAGATGACAAGAATATGGACTACATTAAGTCTCGAGATGAGAACAAGGCTCGTCCAGTTCCTTAAAGAAAACCTAGACGTCCTCATGTGGAGTCATGAGGACATGGCAGGTTATCACCAGAAGTCATTCAGCATAAGTTGAACGTGGATCCAGAAAGAAAGCCCATCTAGCAAAGACAAAGAGTCTTCACCCCAGAATGAAACCAAGCGGTTACAAACGAGGTTAACAAATTGTTGTCAGCAGGCTTTATCCGGGAAGTCTACTATCCTAACTAGCTCGCAAACGTCGTCCTAGTGAAGAAAGTGAATAGGAAGTGGAGAATGTGCATGGAATTCACGGACCTGAACAAGGCTTTCCCGAAAGATAGTTTCCCTTTACCCAGATAGACCAGCTTATGGATTCTACAATCGGGCATAAATTACTAACGTTCATGGATGCTTTCTCAGGATACAATCAGATAAAAATGGCTGAAGAAGATCAGTATAAAACTACTTTCATCACGAGTCAAGGGCTTTATTGCTATAAGATCGACAGGAATATGGAGGTATACGTGGATGACATGCTCGTTAAGAGTAAAGAAGAACTTGCCCATCTGGATGACCTGAAGGAGACGTTTGCCACCCTCAGGCAATACCAGATGAAGTTGAATCCTAGCAATTGTGTTTTTGGTGTAGCCTCAGGGAAATTCTTGGGATTCATGGTGTCCCAAAGAGAAATAGAAGCAAACTCGGAGAAAGTGCAAGCCATAATCGACATGACATCGCCCAAGATCGTCAAGGAAGTCCAAAAGCTCACAGGAAGGATTGCCACTCTCAATAGATTCCTCTCTAGAGCGATAGACAAGTGCATGCCCTTCTTCAAGACCTTGAAGAAGGTTTTCACCTGGACTGATGAGTGTGAAGCAGCATTTCAAAAACTCAAACGTTACTTGAGTAATCCACCCCTCTTAAGTCCATCCAAGGAAGGGGAAAACTTATATTTGTACTTAGCAGTATTAGCCATGGCAGTGAGTGCAACCCTGATTCAAGAAGAGGACAAGAAACAGCTGCCAGTTTACTACGTCAATCAAGCTTTCTAAAGTGCCGAAGCCAAGTACCGAAGGATTGAAAAGATCGCATTTACTTTAATAGTAGCCTCGCGCAAATTGCGACAATGTTTTCAGGCAAACCTTATCCTGGTGATGACGAACCAACCCATCAAAAAGTCCATGAACAAGTCTGAAGCAGCAAGGAGAATGGTCCAGTGGGCAATCGAACTCATCCAATTTGACATTGAGTACCACCCCAGGACAGCTATTAAGGCACAAGCCTTGGAGGACTTCATTGCTGAGTTCACCCTCCCAGACGAGAATAGCCTCAATAACGAAACAGAAAGGTGGACGATATAGACTAATGGTTCGTCAGCCCAAAAGAGGGGAGGGAGTAGGGGTCGCCATAACCACCCCTAATGGAGAAATTCTTAGATATGGTGTTCAATTGCAATTCCCGGCCACCAACAATGAGGCCGAGTATGAAGGAATACTGACGGGATCGAGACTCAAGAATGCACTCAGAGCTAAGAACCTACTGGTCCAGAGCGATTCAATACTAGTGACAGGGCAGATTAAAGAGGAGTACAGAGCAAAAGAGGAGTACAGAGCAAATGAGGAGAGAATGTATAAATATCTCAGGGTGACGAAGCATCTGACTCAGGAATTTGATAAAGTAGACTTCGTGCAGATCCCTAAAAGCCAAAACATGGTAGCAGACGAAGTCGCAAAGTTAGCATCATCAGAAGAAGGAGCAGTGAGCATGGGATTAGTGATGGAAGTCTAGAAATGCCCTAGTATCGAGGAAATCTCCACATTCGAAATCCAGAGTACAGGTAGCTAGATGACACCAATCATATCCTTTCTCTAGGATGGGCACCTCCCTCAAGATATAGAGGAAGCTAGGAAGGTCAAGAAGAGAGCAACCAGGTTCACAGTCATGAACGACACACTATACAAGAAAGGCTTTTCTATGCCTTACCTAAAGTGCGCGAACGAAGAAGAAGCCAAGTATATTCTAAAAAAGATCCATGAAGGAGTTTGCTGAGATCATGTAGGCCCTAGATCGCTGGTAAGTAAAGTTACCAGAACAGGTTATTTCTAGCCTACAATATAGGTAGATGTAAGGGAGCTCGTTAAGAAGTGCGACAAGTGCCAAAGGTTTAGAAATGTCCAAAGCCTTCCAACAGAAAGACTGATGACGATATCCTCCCCTTGGCCCTTCGCACAATAGGGAATCAACATCGTTGGCCCGTTGCCTCAAGGTAAAAGACAGGTAAAATTCCTACTAGTTGCCATTGATTACTTCACAAAGTGGGTCGAAGCAGAAGCGCAAGCAACCATCACAAAAGCCAGAATCCAAAACTTTATGGAAGAATATAATTTGCAGGTTTGGGATTCCACAGACGATCATCTCAGATAATGGGCAGGAATTCGACAGCCAAAGCTTTAGAGACTTCTGTCCAAGCCTAGGGATCAAGAACTAGTTCTCTTCTCCGGGACATCCACAGGTAAACGAACAAACAGAGATGACGAACCGCACACTACTCAAGATTATCAAGGCAAAGTTAGACGACACAAAGGGTGCCTGGCTAGAGGAATTGCCCAACATCTTATGGGCTTACAAAACCACGGCAAGAACCCTAACAGGAGAAACCCCCTTCAGACTCACCTATGGCACCGAAGCAGTAATCCTGGTCGAGGTAGGGATAACCAGCATCAGGCGAGAGATATTCCACGAGGAAAATAATGAAGACCAGCTACGAGTCAACATGGATTGCCTAGACAAAGTAAGAGAGAAAGCCTTCGACAAGATGACGAAGAACCAGCAAAAGATGGCCGAATACTACAACAAGAGAGTGAAGCTCAGACGACTTGACATAGAAAAGCTCGGCCCTAATTGGGAAGGACCCTACCAGGTCGTCAATTACTCCAGGCAAGGCAGCTATCACCTGGAAACCCTAGGCGGCCAGAAACTCCCACGATCATGGAATATTGAGCACTTGAAGAAGTACCACCAATAGATGTAATCAATAATTGTATTTATTCACGAAAGCAATAAAAGGAGTTATTCAACCAATGTCTTAATGTGAACCGATCTTATAATGTGAAAGTCGCCCCAAAATGGCTAACAAGATTCTGCCTAGACGGATGTAAGTTACTGACGAATCCAAAGGAATGACAAGTTCCTTAAAAGGGTGCAAGTCACAAAAAGAAAAAATGGCTAAGTAACAAAATTCCGTCTAGACAGATGTAAGTTACTGACGAAACCAAAAGAATGACAAGATCCTTAAAAGCGTGTAAGTCACAAAAAGAAAAAAAATGGATAAGTAACAAGATTCTACCTAGACGAATGTAAGTTACTAACAAAACCAAAAGAATGGCAAGATCCCTAAAAGGGTGAAAGTATAAAAAATAAAAAAAATAAAAAAAATAAAATAAAAAGCTAAGTAACAAAATTTCGCCTAGACAGATGTAAGTTACTGACGAAGCCAAAAGAATGACAAGATCCCTAAAAGGATGTAAGTCACAAAAAGGAAAAAATGGCTAAGTAATAAAATTCCGCCTAGATGGATGTAAGTTACTGACTAAGCCAAAAGAATGACAAGATCTCTAAAAGGGTGTAAGTCACAAAAAGAAAAAAAATGGCTATGTAACAAGATTCTACCTAGACGGATATAAGTTACTAACGAAGCCAAAGTACAAGAACCTTGCAACAAATCTGCTTAAGATGCTACTCAAAAGTTCAGGCTAAATCTGAGCTCTCAACCAGCTCACCAAAACCCTCGACAAGAACCCTTAAGAAGAAATGAGTCGTAGGAATCAACTAAGTAACAGAACCCACATAGACAAGAACAAATTATTGACGAGGAAAAGGAAAAGTCACAACTAAAAATTTCTGGCCAAGTACAAAGCATTGACACGAAAAGGAAATCCACAGGAACAAAAGTCACAAGCAAGTAAGTATACAATCGCTAATTCAATTAAAGTCCAAAAACAATGGGTAATCACCATTGTTTTTACATCTAAACAAAAGGCCCATAAACACTAGGTGAAAGATATTGTTTTCAAAGTAGATTTAAAAAAAAAAAAAAAAAAACTGTTCTGAAATTAGACTTACAAAAGGCCCAAAACATAACGGGCACCCAAAAGAAGAAAGCAAATTTTTTTTTTTGCTAAGTAACAGGTTTAGGCATCGACGGCAGCATCATCTCCGGTGGGGGCATTCTCGGGAGCATTACCTTCTAGAGCCGAGGACTGAGCAACCTTGTCAAGCGCCATCTCCTTGTCCACCTCTTCCAAATCCAAGGTCTCCAAGTCCACTCTGGAGGGATGCTTGATGAGGTACCTCCTCAGAAGCTCAAAACCCTTGAAGTACCAGCTAAATAGGACTGTGTTATGCTCGTTGGACTGCTGGAAAGCCTCCACAGCCTTAGCAACAATAGTTTTGAGCTTCTCCTTGGCACCCAGAAGTTGTTCGTCCTTCTCCAGGGTCAACTGATGCTCAGTTTTGAAGTTGTAATTCAGGGTCATGACTTTTTCCTTTAAGGTGGTGGCCTATTGCATGTAGTCAATGAGATTCTTCTTCAGCTTAGAATTCTTTGCCACCAAAGCCTTCATTCTGGATGTTAGAGATGCCACCTTGACCTCTTGATATGAAGGCTTTCCCCTACCTGAAAAGAAATTTGAAGTCGCCAGTGTAATAAAAAAAGTAAAAAATAAATAAAAGAAAGTTGCACGAACATTTTACCTGAACAAGCTTGTGGACATGGCAAGACGCAACCTCGTTGAAGGGTACGGGGAAGAAAACCTTCAAATCCTCAGCAACCACAACCTCGTAAGCCCTGTCTACTGCCAATCTCTCATCATCCTTGATGGTAGACGAGCGAGAATCAACCTTCTCCTTCTCTTTGTCAAATAAGTACTGCTTTTTAAAGATGGGAGTAGGGATCTCTTCAACCGAGGTGGCAAGAGAGGCCGTCCTCGTCGTCTCGATACCAGAAATAATGGGAGTGACGAAAATAGTTGAAGTGATGGAGGAACCCTTCCCTATGACGCACACCGCCTTCTTCCCGATGTTAGACAACGGCTCGTCCTTCTTTGATCTCATCTTTTTATACATATCCTTGTTGAATTTGGTCATCATTTCTACAAAGGGGAAAACACTTGTTTAACAAAAACACAATCCAAGCATATACAAGAGAATTAATACTGACGAACGTAACACTTACTCTTTTTTCCCTCAATACCAATGTTGCACAGGACAAAGGTAGAGGCTCTGGACCAAGACAATAAAAAGAAAGAGTCCTTGGGTCCACTAAATCGTCCCAGTCCTCAATTGTCTTTGCGTATGCAATTGCCTTCTCCACTCGCTCTTTACACCTGCTCTTAAGCTTAGGTCGTCTCTTAACTATGCAAAACAAAGAACAAAGGAGTTAGTGACGGTAAAAGTAAATGCAACGAAACTCAAACGCCAAGAGAAAATAATGACGCACCTAAGTTTGGGGTTCCCCACCGATGAAGCAACCTCGGAAGCTCACCCCAAACCCCACTGGAGGGAGTCTCAAAGTCGTCCCCAGACACGAAGAAAAACCTAGGCTTCCAATATCTAAAAGACGAAGGCAAACTCCTGACGATCCTGGTCATTCTTTCCCAAGGCACCAACTCATAGTACCCATACTCCTTAGATTCTTTCAAACGGTACAAGTAGATGAGCTCATCTACCTCAAGCATGCCTCCGTCCGTAGAAGCCAGCCATATCCCCATACAGCTAACCACTATCCTCCATGAGTTGGGTATAAGTTGTCCAGAAGCAATACCGAAATGGTCTAACAACTCCATGAAGAATGGATGGACAAGAAATCTCAACCCACAGACGAAGGCAGACTCGTAAAAGCACACCTCCCTAGGGAAGAAGTGACAGACCCTATCCTCCTCACTAGGCAGATGAACCCTAACTCTCTCCTGGAATCAAAACCTATCCTTAAAGCTACCCAGTGTATCGGTATCCAATCCACACACCTCCTCAAGGGCGTAAAAAGCCCTAACCTCCCGAGGAGTAGGGACGGTTGTATCTTCCTTTACTGGGTTACCACTAGACGATAACCCAGTCTCGAGTTCACTGGACCTAACCTCAGACATTACTTCCCATTCTCTCACCAAATTCTCAAACCAATCAATTGACTGACAAAGCAAAAGCAACAAATAGGTCAATGAAACAGTCAAACTATTATCCTCAAAAACGAAGTTCTCAAGGTGTGGGAAAACCCCTAAAGACCCCCCTAGATGCGCGAAAAGAAAAGAAATTGAGGGGCAACCTATCCTAACCTCAGAACCACTAACCATGGAAAAACTAGAAGACAAAGAAAAGAAAGGTAAATCCTAAAAGCTCTGAGACCCAAAAAGCAAACACAAAAGAAAAGGGAAAGAAAATCAAAAATCCACCACAGTATATATCTATGCCGAAAAGAGAGAAGAAAAAGAAGTGAAAAGAGAAACATACCTCAAAAGGAAAAAGAAAGCTTTGCCACGCACCAGTTCGGAGAAGAGTCACAGAGAGAAATCGAAGAAGAAAACACTCAGAGCAGTGAATGGAAGTTCAAAAAGGTGAAAGGGAAAGATGAAGAGAGGAGAAGTTTAAAAACCAAAGCCCAAAAAACTGAAATTCAACAGGAAACCCAAGGGTCATATAATTGGAGCATTAACTCCACCAGTCAGAACGTGCCACATGGCCACGCCGCCACTATGCATTTAATACGAAGCAGAACTCCAAGCGCCATAAACATCTCAATAAAACCTCTCATCTTCTGTGGTAGTCATGACGACCACAGAACCTGGGGGCAGCTAATGGGACTGACAAGATAGACTTCCCATGACGAATCCTTTTAAATTGACGAAGTCGCCTTGAGAAACGAAACAACTAAGCATCCCCGGCGATATAACCACACCACAGACAAAGGCAAAGAAGCCATTAAATGAAGTCAACAAATAGCCACAACGTTGGAGGCCCATTAAGGATCATATTACTGGAGATGAGACGTTACCCAAAGGAGCATTAAAACCACCATAATAGCCACAACGGCTAGGAGCTACAAGAATGTATATATAGCACTCCAAGCACTAACATAAGGTATATAGACACATTGAAAAATACTTCTTGTTCCATTACATTACATTATCCTTTTCCAAAGAGTTTCCCTATACTAATTTTGGCATCGGAGATGTTGTGGCAGGCATCACACCAGTGACCATCCTAAGGGAGCTACTATATCACTTTTATAATCACAGATATGAGGGCTTGGCTCCATCTGGATGCACATACTTCAACTAATGAGTTTGCACCTCATCATATGTCTTAAGGACATATGTTACTAAATCACACACAGACACAAATTCTCAAGCACGTGTGTGTTGGCACACAAATATATTATTTGGCTTCAATCTTGATTTTGCCACATTGGATAATAGATTCATTTATGTGAATTCTTCTTTCTTTCATTGCTATTAATATAAACTTATAAAGTATTCAATTGTAACAATTTTAAAACTATATTATGAATATTTATGGATCTGCAACTTTGAGTTTTGGACTTGAAATAATATTGGATTCTAGAGATTATAATTTCATTGGTTACAAGATTTCATTACATTTGTGGGGTTAGGATTTGTGGCCCAAGCCCAAAACAATAAATTTGTAGAATTTGGATGACAAAGCTAGGTTGACTGTGGAGCTCACAACGGTTGATTACAACGTTCAAGTATAAACCAGCATAAAAATACACGTAAAGATCAAATAAGCTGAAGTCCGAAGAGACTTATGATAAATTGAATACTGGTTACAGTTCTTAGGGCTACAGTAAAACCTTTCTTCTTCTTTTTTCTATCTTCTTTCTCTTCCCCCCCCCTCCCCCTCTTTTATCAGGAGCCCTTCTTCTTTATATAGTATAATTCCCTATCATCCTCATCGTCTGCTTGTCCTTCATTTGGGTACCTACTTGAGTGCATGTCATGTCATGTATTTTCCTTAGCTTTTTGCAAGTGGCGGTAGCTGCGATTATACTGTTCAGGGGTCTTCTCTACATAAATGCGGCCAGAAAAATTGCTGCAGTGCATTTAATACGGTGGTGGCAACTTTTCCTTTCAGATATTTCTCCATTCTTCTTATCTCCAAGCGTGTCCAAAGCTTATCCGGACTGCTGAAGTCATTAGTAAGCTCATTCGAACCTCCCAGATCTTTATATGACCAAGAATCTTTACATCTGAGGAGAATTATCTCTTCGGAACGCTGGTGCTTTCTTCGGACGGATCTTCTTCACTCCTAAATATCTTTCTTTCATGCAAAGTACTCCTCAACAAGTTTAGCCTCTTCGGACATACGGTAACCTTTACATTGGGCTCTAGGCCCACTACGTAAGGTTGGGCTTTTCCCCCCACAATAGCCCCTCAAAATTTTAATTTTTCCCTCGCATCCAAAGAGAAAAAATAAGATTTTGATTTGCTACAAAATAAAAATTAAAAATGCAAAAATATCTTAGTTCACACATGTAGGAGCATAGATTTGTACACTTCATAATTGCTGCTGCCATTTCAAGGTTTGCAAAGTGCTATTAATTACTCCAGGTGGCGTTTTGTCTTTACAATCTAACGGTGGACTAATGATCCAACGGACATAGTTCTTCCTCGGAATTTGGGCGGGATAACTCCTTCCCCTTCACTTATCTCTATATAAAGCCCTAGATGAGGTTTTTCCTCCTTTACTTTACATATTTTCAAACTTTCCAACAAATAGAGGCATTCAAATCGACCAAACTCTACAATCATCAAATTCAGAATCTACAAGCATCTCCATGAGTTCAAAGATTATTTTCCGATCCTACTCGTGTAAGTTCTCATATATTCGTCTTTCATCTTCTCCTTAGACACCTTTTTTGACCTTAGAGTAGTCGCCCCCTAGTCCCTACGTTTAGAGTCCCTCCCTTCTCTTTTGTTTAAGATAAGTAGATACTAGTATCTGGTGGACAGTCCCACTCAGATGGAGAGGTTTAGGGCCACATACTGCATACCTGAAGATATAGGTTTGAGATATAGCCCCCTAGAAAAAGTCCTAACAGACCGGAAAGTGGGTGAAGTGATAATCCCCATCATCGCCTTCCTGGAAAGAGGAATGACTATTCCTATGGGCCCCATCACCACTAACTACCTTCGAAACCATAGGCTTAGCCCCAAGCAATGTACACCTAATGTCTTTAGGGTTTTAGGGGCCATCGATGATTTGAATCGCCATCTAGGCTTGGGACTCACCTGGCGGGACGTGGTACATATGTACGAGTGCCATAATTAGAAAGGAGCGGGATATTATTTGAAATCCCGATCCAACGCTGTTAGGCTCGTCTCCTGCCTTTCCAAGTCTAACAAAGGGATGAAAGATAATTATCTGATCGTCTCGAGTGCCTGGCATGACGATCTTCATTGCCCAACCCAACCAGGAGAGCCAGGTGAGGGCATCTTAGATTTAGGCTTGCTAACAGTAGATTTAGGACTGACATTTCTTCGCAACTTAGTCTTCTCAGTCTTGCTGTTTTCAAGTTTTTGACTAAATTTTGTTGTGATGTTGACAGATAAAAGCCACGTCTCTCCTCGGCTGAGTCTTACCAATACCACCACTCTCAACTACTTGTTACGATCGGAGATTTTTATGAGTGAAGACGGGCAACTCCAGTCGGTTCCCCTCATTCTCGGTTACACACCCAAACCGTCCGACTATCAGCCGGTCGGAAACGCGATAAGACAAAGAGACTATCGCATCAACCGAATAGACGTTGGTCGGAAGGATTTTTTTGGCTCCATTCGACCTTTCTCCAGTGCCACATCCAAACCTGCAGGGTGTACCTCTGCTCATCCAACTGGTTCAATAAATCCCCCTTGAGCCGGTAGTTGTAGACGAAAAGGTTGGTTCCTTGTCCTCTTCGCTAGAGGAGCAAATAGATAAATTTAAATTCGAATGGAAAGCTTTAGGAGGGATTCAAGTGATACCATCCTCAAACTCCGAGGAGGAAATTGATAGACAATTCGGTGTCCATCCTCTCATTCTGATAACTACCCTTCCAGAAGACTCTTCGGAAGAGGAAAACATGTCAAATTTAAAGGCTCTGATGAGGAACAGGGGCAAGAAGGCCGAGCCGAAAGGGACTGGTACTTCCCAACCTGTGGTGAGTCTGCCTCCACCACCACCTCAGGTTCCTGATCTCAGCTTAAAGCCCTTGCCGGATCTAAAGAAGAAAAGGCCGTTCCTCCATGAAACTGAGGAAAGGGAGGTGGTGCCACCAAAGGCAACCAAGCAACAAAAGGTGGTAAAAGACCACCGTAGCAAGAGGGCCTCATCTGCTGAGAGCCGAGATGACCCTTATATTGCTGATGCGTACCGAGGGCCCCGCACATGGTCTCCTAAGCTGGAGTTGGACGGCGCTCCTATTCCTTGGGATACTTCCCTCAAAAACTATGATGGGGGGAAAGCAGGAGTCGTTACTGATGCTTTGGAGCAACCATTGCTCCTCCCTCGAGATATGGATTCATACAGGAGCTTCAGCCAGTATGAACTCTTCATGTCCCTAAAAAGGGATTTGGCCATGGTAAGTGAGTTAATCCAGCTCTTCAGTCTGGAATGTTAATTTTTCCTTTGTTTTGTGCTAACTCTTTCACTTTATTATGTAGATTACCCAGTAAGTCTTTGTGGCTGAAGAGTGGAATAAAAAGACATATATCGAAGCCCAAGCAGAGGCCTACTTTCGGTCCGAGGCAGAGAAATCTTTGGGCAGTCTGAAGGAGGAATATTTTCAACTCTCTGAGCAGCTCAAAGAGGTGACCAATGAAAAGAATAGTCTTAATGCGGGCTTACAAAATGCTGAGAAGCAGGCCAAAGCCCAACGCAAGCTGCTGAATGAGATTGAGACCAATTTGGCAACTAAGAAAGCGCTTGTGAAGGAACTTCGTGCCGAACTTCAAAAGGCCAGAGAGACTGCCAAGTTGGCTCAAAAGAATGCTCAACTGGCGAAGGAGGTGACCGAGGCTGAAAGAAAAGCAGCATATCAGCTGGGGGTCAAGGAGACCGAAAAAGGCCTCACAAAGCAGTTTGCCATGGTCAGTCGAGACTATTGCGATATAACGTGGGGCAAGGCACTGGATGCTGCTGGGGTCCCTGCGGACTCAGAACTGAGACTGCCTGGGGTCATATATTATGACCCTGATATCCAAGAGCTCCCAAGGTCTGATCCCCCTCCTTCAACACAACTTCAGGAGGCCTCGGAGTAACCCTTGGTCAGCCAAGTTCCTCCAATCACCCTCGAGGCCTCCAAGGAGTTTGGTCAGCCTACTAATCAGAGCAAGCCATCTGAGGCTCCCAAGGATAGGGATGAGGGCTTGGGAAAGAAGAAAACCGCTCCAATACCAAAGGACCAAGCCCCAGAAGCTGTTGTGACTCAGTCCAGTCAGGCTGCCGACCCCTTGGTCCCTCAAGCGAAGACTTAGATATTTGGGTGTTTTTTTTGTTTTTGTTTTGTACTTGTATTTGTTTTTCTTTTATGTAAGGGATTGTAAACTATTTTCTTTTGATCAATGAAACAATTTTCCTTTTACTTCTGGTGTCTTTGTTGCATATCTTATGACTTATTTTTGCTGCAAATAACTGTACTTTGTAATTATGGTAATGTAGGTAAACATAACCACCCTATCATGCTAACAACGTACATAACATAAATTGGTACTGAAAAGAGCAGTTTGTATAACAACTACTAATAAGAAATGAAAGCAACGAGTGATATGAAAGCTTCATAGGTCTTTTCAAACATGCACAAAGAATGTTATCATAAGTTAGAGTTAATTTAAATACATTTGAGAATTTCTGGCATGACTCATTCCAAAATTAAACTTCACTAACAATAATTGTACGAAGGTGTTGACTAACCCATATCATCTGGTCCAAGGACTACAGGCATGATTGGATTTAAGTTCAAACACTTAGAGAACCGTGAAGGAGTGTTGACTAACCCAAATCATCTGGTTTGAGGATTACAGGCATGATTGGATTTAAATTCAAATACTTAGAGAACCGTGAAGGAGTGTTAACTAACCCAAATCATCTAGTCTGAGGACTACAAGCATGATTGGATTTAAGTTTACACACTTAGAGAACTGTGAAGGAGTGTCAACTAACCCAAATCATCTGGTCCGAGGACTACAGGCATGATTGGATTTAAGTTTTAACACTTATAGAACAGTAAAGGAGTGTTAACTAACCCAAATCATCTGATCCGAGGACTACAGGCATTATTGGATTTAAGTTTAAACACTTACGGAACCGTTCAGGAGTGTTAACTAACCCAAATCATCTGGTTCGAGGACTACAGGCATGATTGGATTTAAGTTTAAACACTTAGAGAACAGTGAAGGAGTGTTAACTAACCCAAATCATCTGGTCCGAGGACTATAGGCATGATTGGATTTAAGTTTAAACACTTAGAGAACCGTGAAGGAGTGTCAACTAACCCAAATCATCTGGTCCGAGGACTACAGGGATGATTGGATTTGAGTTTAAACACTTATAGAACCGTGAAGGAGTGTTAACTAACCCAAATCATCTATCCGAGGATTACAGGCATGATTGGATTTAAGTTTAAACACATATAGAACCGTTCGGATGACGAATTGTCACAGCGATTGAAAAGAAGATTCGATTAATATTAGTACCTTTTGAGGTTATTTATATTCCAAGGGCGCGGTATCACATGACCATCTAGGTCTTCCAGGAAATACACCCCAATGCCAGCCCCTGAAGTGATACGATATGGCCCTTCCTAATTAGGTCCTAACTTCCCTCAAGCTGGGTTTTTTGCAGTACCCACAACTTTCCTGAGTACCAAATCACCAGGTTCTAGGGGCCTTAGTTTTACGTTGGCATCATAGCCTTGCCTGAGCTTTTGTTGGTAATGTGTCAATCGAACCATTGCATTTTCTCTTCTTTCCTCAATCAAATCCAAACTCATTTCTAGCAGCTCATTATTGTTAGTCGGACTGAACGAGCTGGTTTTCAAAGTTGGGAACCCAGTCTCTAGAGGGATGACAGCTTCAGCCCCATAAGTCATCGAAAAGGGGGTCTTTCTAGTAGATCTGCGAGGCGTAGTTTTGTAAGCCCAAAGTACGTGTGGCAATTCTTCCACCCACTTGCCCTTCGCATCATCTAATCTCTTCTTTAATCCATTAACTATGACTTTGTTAACTGCTTCTGCTTGTCCATTCTCCTAGGAATAGGCAGGGGTAGAATATCTGTTTGTGATTCCTAGTTCACTACAATAACTTCCGAATGATTTACTATCAAACTGTAGGCCATTGTCCGAGATGAGAGTATGAGGAACTCCAAAACGAGTAATAATATTCTTCCATACAAATTTCTGCACATCTACGTCTCGGATGTTGGCTAGAGGTTCACCTTCAACCCATTTGGTGAAATAGTCTGTACCGACCAGAAGGTACTTCCTGTTTCCTGCAGCTTTTGGGAATGGACCCACTATATCTAAGCCCCATTGAACAAACGGCCATGTACTAGATAGTGGGTTGAGGACTCTATCTGGTTGGTGTATGTTCGGTGCAAATCATTGACATTGATCGCACTTCTTAATATACTCATAGGGTTCTTTTTGCATGTTCGGCCACTAGTAACCTTGAGTAATGGCTCAGTGAGCTAAAGACCTATCTCCAGTGTGACTCTCACAGATTCCTTCATGCAATTCCTCTAGTAGCAACTCAACCGCTTCAAGATGCGCATAACAGGTACGGTCCTGAATAAGAGCGTTTGTATAATTTCTGGTCCTTGGATAGCCAAAATTTGGTCGCCTTCCTCTGAATTTTGTCAGCTTCCCCCTTCTCTTCAGGCAGAATATCTTCTTTCAAGAATTTAACTATCGGATCCATCCAGCAAAGCCCGGTTCTGACTTGGTGAACTTGGATTACGTCTCTTCTTGCCTCGGTAGGCCCATACAAGTCCTCGACGAGGATAACTCTCGGAAAATTTTGCGCTGAAGAGGTAGCGAGTGTGGCTAGAGAGTTAGCATGTGTGTTACCACTTCTAGGTATGTGCAGCAAACTAAAAAATTCAAACTCCGATTGCAGACATTTAACTCGGCTCAAGTATCCCTGCATTCTCTCATCCTTCACCTCAAACTCACCTTGTACTTGACCCACAACTAACCTTGAGTCCGAGAACAATTCCATTGCCTTTCCTCCCATTCTTTGGACCATAGACATTCCCATCAATAGGGCTTCGTACTCTGCCTCATTATTTGTTGCCAAGAAATCCAGCCTTAACAATTTTTCAATGATGATTCTCTCGAGGGATATCAGCACTAGCCCCACTCCAAAACCTTTCTGGTTCACTGCGCCGTCCACATACACTTCCCAATAGGAGGGGCCTTGTTGAGATATTATGCCAACCGATTTTTCATCCATGTCCTTCTCTGCCGTTACTTCTTCTAAACTAGGTTCCGTGAACTCGACCACCAGATCTGCAAGGATCTGTCCCTTGACTGAAGTGCGAGGCATGTATTTGATATCGAAAGCCCCCAGGATAGTGCTCCACTTGGCTATTCTTCCTGTGTAGTCGGCACTTCAAAGTATGGATTTAAGCGGGAGTTGTGTAAGCACGACTACCGTATGTGCTTAGAAGTAATGAGTTAATTTTCGTGTTCCGAGTACTACTGCCAAAATAGCTTTCTCCAGCGGCAAGTACCTAATCTCGACTTCATGTAAAGATTTACTCACATAGTAAACTGGCCTTTACACGCCTTGATCCACTCGTATCAGTACTAGACTTACAGCATAGGGAACCACAGCAATATAGGCGAACAAGACCTCATCTGGTTTAGGACTAGACATAATTGGTGGCCGAGCCAAATAGTCTTTAAGTTGTTGAAATGCCAAAGCACATTCTTCAGTCCATTCAAATCATTTCCATTTGTTGATCAGTGAGAAGAAAGGTTTACACCTATCTGCCGACCGAGAGATGAATCGGTTCAAGGCAGCTATCATTCTTGTCAATTTCTGAACCTCTTTCGGATTTCGAGGAGACTGTAGATTTTGGATAGCCTTTATCTGATCGGAGTTAACCTCAATTCCCCTGTGTGTCACCATGTACCCCAAGAACTTGCCTGACCCTATACCGAATGAGCATTTGGAAGTATTCAGACGTAGCTTGTGCCTTTTTAGGATTTCAAAAGTGTTGTCAAGGTCCTTCACATACTTAGAAACGACTTTGCTTTTCACCACCATGTCATCTATATAAACCTTAATACTTTTGCCCAGCTGTGACTCAAACATCCTTGTCATCATTCGTTGGTAAGTAGAGCCCACATTTTTTAGACCGAATGACATAACTTTATAATGGTAATTACCAATAGGGTAACAAAAACAGTCTTCTCCTAGTCATCTAGGGCTAACAGTATTTGGTGGTGGCCTTGGAAAGCATCCAAGAAACTCATTCGAGGATGGCCGACAGTGGCATCTACTAGCTGATCAATTTTCGGCATAGGGAAGGGGTTCTCAGGACAAGCCTTATTTAAGTCGGTGAAATCTACACAGACTCGCCATTTTCCGCTCTTCTTCTTCACCACCACAATATTTGCTAACCATTTAGGGTAAAAAACTTCTTTAATAGCTCCAGCCTGTTTGGGTTTCATTACCTCTTCTTTGACTGCATCTGCGTGTTCTTTAGATGGGCGCCGAGGAGGCTGCTTCTTGGGGACAATCAGTAGGTTGACCTTCAGATGATGGCAAATGAATTCCAGATCCACTCCTGGGGTTTCGTAAGTATTCCAGGCAAATACGTTAAGATTTCTCTTAAGGAACTCAATTAGCTCTTCCTTTTCTGGTAGAGGCATCTGAGATCCGACTTGAAAGAACCTTTCAGGACTGTCCCCAATTAGAACTTTTATTAAATCCTCACATCTAATGCCTTCATCTAGATCACCGATGGACGATACCCAACTTTTTAACTGCTATAAATCTCTCTCGGCCCCGGCCGAGGGCTCAATTTCAGGATTATGTTGGATGGCAGCCACCAAGCATTGTTTGGCCGAGGATTGATCTCCACGGATTTCACAAACTCGCTCTTCGGATGGATATTTAACTTTTTGATGTAAAGTAAAGAAAACAGCCCCTAGCGTATGTAGCCAAGGTCTAGCTACAATTGCCGTATAAAAGGAATACACATCTACAACAATGAAGTCCACCTCCACTACTTTCGAGCTAGTCTGTACAGGTAGCCGTATCTGGCCTTTCGGGGTGACAATTCTTCCCTCAAAACTAACTAAGGGAGAACAGTATGGTGTTAAGTCATTAGGTTTTAAGTTCAGCCTCCTGTAGAGGTTAGGGTACATTATCTCCATCGCGCTACCCTGGTCCACCATTACCCTCTTCACATCACATCCTCCAATTCTGAGGGTGACTACTAGAGCGTCATCATGAGGTTGGATGGTTTCAATCTTATCTTTGTCCGAAAAGTTTAAAACCGGTTGGATAACCGGTCTAGCTCTCCTTAGATCTCGGCCAAAGTCCCCTACCGGTAACTGAGCTACTGACATAATCTTGGATGGCCAGGACCTTGTTCTTCCCAGTGCTGCAAAGATGACGTTGATAGTTCCTAATGAAGGTTTCGAAGAATCATTCCTTTGGGGCTCGGAATTCATCTGACCTCCTCGACCACTGGAGTGATGCAAGAGATGTCTCAATTTACCTTCGCGGACCAGTTGGTCCAAATGATCCCACAGACTTTTGCAATCTTCAGTGGTATGCCCATGGTCTTGGTGGTATTGGCAATAGAGATTGTGATTACAACTCTCAGGATTCCCCACCATCCTACTCGGCCACTTAAAGAATGGTTCATTCTTGATCTTTTCCAAAACTTGGTGGACTGGCTCCTTGAACACAGTATTGACTGCTTGAGCATTTGTTGATCCTGACTGCCCAACAAAATCTCTCTGTGGCTTGTTGTTATTGTAACGGTCCGACCTGAAATCCCTCATCTTCTGGGGGATAACCTTGTCCTTACCCTTCCCTTATTGCTGATCCTCTTCAACTCTTTTATATTTTTCAATACAGTCCATGAGTTGATGCATGTTAGTAACAGGTTTACTAGACAAGGATGTTCTTAAACCGTGGTCAGTAGGGAGGCCGAGCTTGAACGTGTCGAGGGCCATTGCATCAAAGTTGCCCTTCATATCATTAAACATCTCCCAATACCTATCCGGGTACGCCTTCAGGGTCTCACCCTCCTGTATGCTCAAGGATAGCAGAGAAGACAAGGGCTTGGCCACTCTTCGGCATGTGACAAAACGTAAACCAAATGCTTGAGTAAGCTCTTTGTAGGAATTGATGGAATCTGTTTTGAAGCTGTCGAACCACCTCATTGCAACCAGTCTAAGACTGGAGGGGAAGACCTTACACATCAGAGTTTTATCTCTGGAGTAGACAACCATCCTTTGATTAAAGTGGCTCACATGCTCCACAGGGTCCGTTTGACCATTATAAATGGTAAAGGTTAGGAGGTTAAAACACCGAGGAAGTCTCGCTCCTTCGATCCTGTGCGTGAAGGGTGACCTAGAAATTTGATTCAAGGCTTTGTTCATAGCATCGTTTCCTACACCTCCATGTGATGGGCTCTGAGGTTGCCTCTTGCAACAGTGCTCCTCTTCGTATGAAAAGGATTCACTGATTGGTGCCCGAGATCTCTGCTCGTAAGTGACATCTTGCTTGTCACCCCAATCCTCATTAGAATGAAAAGAAATACGTTTTCTTTTTGTATGGCGTAACTCCCTCTTTAGCCTCTCAATTTCCAATTGCATGTTGTTCTTCTCTGCATGAGACACGTGACTTCCTCCATGCAGTTGACTTCGCTCAGGGTGCGTAGTATGCACGCTACTTTCACGATCTTGTCTCTACTCCAAATTGAGAAAAGGGTCTATGTGTTGGGACGCCCCAAATTCTGCTGGTTGTTGCCCTGATTCAGCCATTATCAACTGTTGCTTCCACTTCTACTCAAGCTCTTCTCACAGACGGCGCCAATTATGGGGTTAGGATTTGTAGCCCAAGCTCAAAACAATAAATTTGTAAAGTGTGGATGACAGAGATAGGTTGACTGTGGAGCTCACAAATGTTGATCACAACGTCCAAGTATAAACCAGCATAAAAATACACGTAAAGATCAAATAAGCTGAAGTCCGAAGAGATTTATGATAAATTGAATACTGGTTACAGTTCTTAGGGCTACAATAAAACTTTTCTTTTTCTTTTTTCTATCGTCTTTCTCTTCCCCTCCCCCCTCCCTTTATTAGGAGCCCTTCTTCTTTATATAGTATCCTTCTCCATCATCCTCATCGTCCACTTGTCCTTCATCTAGGTACCTACTTAAGTGCATATCATGTCATGTATCTTCTTTAGCTTTTTGTGAGTGGCAGTAGCTAAGATTATACTGTTCAGGGGTCTTCTCCACATAAATGCGGCCAGAAAAGTTGCTGCAGTGCATTTAATACGGTGGTGACAGTTTTTACTTTCAGATATTTCTCCATTCTTCTTATCTCCAAGCATGTCCAAAGCTTATCCGGACTGCTGAAGTCATTAGGAAGCTCATTCGAACCCCCTAGATATTTATATGACCAAGAATCTTTACATCCGAGGATAATTATCTCTTCAGAACGCTGGTGCTCTCTTCGGGCAGATCTTCTTCACTCCCAAGTATCTTTCTTTCATGCAAAGTACTCCTCAATAATTTAGCCTCTTCGGACATACAGTAACATTCACATTGGGCTCTAGGCCCACTACGTAAGGTTGGGCTTTTCCCCCCCACAACATTATTATACACTTTTTTTGCAAAATAATAAATTATTACATATAGAATATGTCTTTTTAAGGAAAACAAAATTGAAATGGGACAATAATTTCTTCTCTTTTTTTTCCCCCTTTGATAGGAATGTATTCTTTTATATTATTTGTCCTTAACATTGTTCCCTTTTTCAGGTTAAAAATCTTAACAGTATTCGATTATAAAATAGGAAATTACTCTCTTTTCTTAAAATAAATTTAGATATTTATAAAAAAGGCTAACCATGTTATAAAATTTTAATTAAATAAGGAATAGTCACTTGTCATAAAGAAAAGAAACTAACTTAATGAAATCATGACCTCTAAATCTAATTTTTATTATATTAGTATTAATTTTGCATACAATGTTGAAGATAATTGATATGCATACTCTTATAAAATTGCTTCCTTTATTATTATTATTATTATTATTATTATTATTATTATTAAATTTAAAGGTAATTGTGTGTTGTTGGGCACACAAAAAGGGAAGGGCCCTGCGACCATCTCCACGTTCAGTTCAGAGATGGGGACGGTAACCCCAAAAAAAAAAAAAAGAAGATGCCATTGCTGTTGCTAGCAGTAGCCACAACAGGAAAAGAAATTGTATGTATATATAACAGCGAAAGATTTCAAGAGCCTGATATATACTGTTATCTTCATCAAAAAAAAAAAAGAAAAAAGAAGAAGATATATATGTTATCCACAATCTGAGTAATGGAGCAGTGGAGGGAAAGGTTCAGATTTTGTTTTGTTCAATCACATTGTGGTTCGTCTCCTCCTACAAGTACAATAATAGACTGTGACTGTCTTTAGAACTTTGAACCTGAGCACTTTTAGTCATTTTTTTACTCATTATAGTCCCCTGCTTATTTGACGTATATTGCAGAATGCATATGGTGGGTTGGCTTGGGTCCCCTTTAAACAGGAAGGTTCAACAACTTCGGGCTTTAGGCAAAAATTTTAAGTGAAGATTTTTTATATTTAAATATTAATATATATTGAATTTTTATATTTAATGAGAAAATATTTATAGATAAATAAAATACAATTTATAATTAAAAATGATAATTTAACTAAAAATAAAATTTAAAGTATAGAATAATAAAACTTAGTTATTACAATTTTTTTAAAATCGTGACTACTTTAAAGTATAAACCTGCACAAATAAAAATAAAAACCAAAGAAAACAAAATCTAAACAACTGACTGAAAAAGAACTTTCTCAACATGAAAAAAATGTTAAGAAATGGGATAAGGATCATCTTTACGGTTTATTGTAGAAATTATTTACTTAATTGTCTTTCTAATGATTTGTATGATTATTATGATCAAGCTTACAAATTAGCCAAAAAGATGTGGAAGACATTGAATCAAAAATATGATACAGAGGAAGCTGGATTCAAGAAATATGCATGTAGCTGATTTTTCAAGTTTCAAATGGTTGAAGGTAAGACCGTGGTGGAATAATCCTATGAACTCCAAATGATTTCACAAGATGACACTATTGTCTTTTTATGTGGATAATTAGATAGCAACTTTAAAGGCAGGGTCTGCTCAATAGGTAATGCAATTGATGTAATTGCCTAAGGCCCCAAATAAAAAAAGGCCCCACTTGTAAAAAAAAATTATATATATAATATATTTATTTATATATTTTAATTAAAAAAATTTTAAGCACTTTTATTGGTCAATAAAATGCATTAAAAAGGCCCATTGTATCCTAAAATGCAGAAGATTAAAAAGGAAAAAATAAAAATAGTCAAACTTCAGCTAAAAAAATTAAATTTTAGTAGACAAATTTAATAACTCATTCTTGAAATATGCTAAAATTGAAATTAATACTAGAAAAATTCATTAATAATACAATGTAATTGTCTTGAAATTTGCTAAAATAGAGATTATAAATTTCAAAAACAAAAGAAAAATCTCTCATCTCTCTATCTCTGTGCCTCTTCATCTATCTTCTTACCTTTTTTTTCTTAATCTTCATCTTGATTCTTGATCTTTTTCCATAAACTTAATTTGTCAGTCGAGCTTAAAATTTTTCTTTGTTGATTCCCTTCAATTCACAGCTACCAGAGGTAATCTTCTTCCCCTCTCTGCCTTCCCGAAAATAAAGATGATGATCCTTCTATTTATTTAACTTAAGTTATATATATTTTTAGTTTATTTCACTTCACAATTATTTATTTATTTATTTATTTTTGATTGGACTGCACAATTGTTTGATGGGAGTCCCATGAGACACATTTTTTTGCTATTGTAGGACCCTTTTTTGCCTCTCTTAATTGGACCCTTTTATGCTATGATAGGACATGATTTTTGCTTTAAAACTTAGCCATAGGATGATAGAGTTCAGGCTGGACGCTGGACATCTCACATCTGCTAACTGCTGATCCACACTTCTGTACAGGCGCACAGTAGCACAGTCTGCACAGTACGTAACTGTGCAGTGCAGCCCATAGTTATACAACACGGTTTCTCACCTTTTTTTTTTTTTTTTTTCTTTTAATCTGAATATGGTTTCTCACTTTATTAATTATTATACCAATTAATAATTTGATGCATATTATATTAACTCATTTGTATAATAGTGATATTAATTTATTGAATTATATATTAAATTAATTTTTATTTGTGCAGGTTTATACTTTNAACACACTTTTCTAGGTGATTGTTAGGAAGTTTAAAGAAATACAATGTGCTTCCTTATTCCCTTGAAGAAAACCCAACTAGCCAACGTGCTAACATTGTTAGTACGTGGAGAACAAACAAGCCTTTGTAGAAGGTACGGCTATTCTACTGCCTAAGAGAAGTGTGGAAGACTTTTTTAGTTACAGAGAAACTTTGCTGAGATTGGTGTTGACAGTTGAAACTTTGATGTCCGGTTTATATTTTATATATATATATATATATAGAAAGCTATTGATAATATATATTGATTTCAATAACTTTATGACCATTTAATTGATATCAAACCCTTTTGATTCTTTGGCTAAGGACAAGTTACATGTCCGGCTCTTATATATATATGAAAAGAAATAAAAGTTTCAAAAAACACACATTATTTTTGAATTACAAAAACTACAGACTTTCAAAAACAATTTTTATTATTGTTCTAAACACTTACAATCTATTACTTCTTACTATTCACAAAAATATATTATCTTTTACTAAATTTTATGGGAAAATAAAGTACTATAGAGAGCTTATATCCTACGAGCAGTGTAGGCTCACAAGGATAATTAGCAAAGGTGATTGGGCTGTTGTGTCTTGGGAACAACGTGTAGAAATATTTTGTCTAATTACATTGTATATACCATAGATAACACGATTTGTCTCAAGACAGTGACTTGGTTCACGCCTCATCTCTGCCATCTCCTTTGGTAAAATCAAATTGTGTAATTTCTAAGGAAAAGTCAGGTATTATCTCTCCTTTATTGCCAATAATTTAAGACAAATTGATATGGAGAACACATAATCATCCTTGGAAAATGGTAATGTTATGTCTAATTCCTCTTGTGCGGGTGATCTTAATAAGCCATTTTGCTTCCGTGGTGTTAACTTTAAGAGATGGAGACAAAAGACTTTATTTTATCTTACTCTCTTGAATGTGGCTTATGTGTTAACTGAGAAAAAACCAAAGAAAACAAAATCTAAACAACTGACTGAAAAAGAACTTTCTCAACATGAAAAAAATGTTAAGAAATGGGATAAGGATCATCTTTACGGTTTATTGTAGAAATTATTTACTTAATTGTCTTTCTAATGATTTGTATGATTATTATGATCAAGCTTACAAATTAGCCAAAAAGATGTGGAAGACATTGAATCAAAAATATGATACAGAGGAAGCTGGATTCAAGAAATATGCATGTAGCTGATTTTTCAAGTTTCAAATGGTTGAAGGTAAGACCGTGGTGGAATAATCCTATGAACTCCAAATGATTTCACAAGATGACACTATTGTCTTTTTATGTGGATAATTAGATAGCAACTTTAAAGGCAGGGTCTGCTCAATAGGTAATGCAATTGATGTAATTGCCTAAGGCCCCAAATAAAAAAAGGCCCCACTTGTAAAAAAAAATTATATATATAATATATTTATTTATATATTTTAATTAAAAAAATTTTAAGCACTTTTATTGGTCAATAAAATGCATTAAAAAGGCCCATTGTATCCTAAAATGCAGAAGATTAAAAAGGAAAAATTTTTTTTTTTTTTTTTTTTTTTGGTCAATGGAAGAACTATCACAAAGTTGGAAGAATCTATCCCTCTCGAATAGAGAGGGACCAGGCTGCAATTTGGAAAATGAATTCAGCTATCAGGAACATACCATAGCAGCAAAGTTTCTCACGAAAATGGTGCTTAATATCGAGGCCATTGCAAAGACTTTTACTCCATTGTGGCGTTCAAGGAGTGGGTTTAAGATTAGAAACCGCGGAGATCATGTGGTTCTTTTCATTTTTGAAATTGAAATTGAAGTGGAGAGAGTCCTTAATGCCGAACCATGGTGCTTTGACAAGCACTTAGTGATCATGCAAAAATATGATAAGAGCATGGCACTAGAAGAACTGAAATTTGAGAGGACTCGATTTTGGGTACAAGTTCATGGGCTTCCGTACAAGTTCATGAATGTTAAGGCGGTCGAGAAAATCTGTGAAGTTGTTGGACAAATTGTACACTCTACCGATCCAGCTGAAACTGAGGAGGGAAATTTTATGAGGATTTGAGCGGAGATGGATGTATCTTTACCCCTTTGCCGTGGTCGAGTTGTATCTATGGAGAATGGAAAAAAATCCTGGGTCACATTCAAATACGAGCGTCTACCTAACATATGTTATTGGTGTGGAAAAATGGACCACTTGAATCGTGATTGTGATCTTTGGCTGGAAAGTGAAGGAAGTTTAGCTGAGTCCCAAAAACAATTTGGCCCTTCCCTCCTTGCACCACCATTTTCCCTATCCAAGTGAAGTGTGGGGGCTGTCCCAGGTTTTTACAGTCAAAAATGCAAACCCACAGTGTCGCATGCAAGGGAGGCCAGACCTGAATATGGTGGTGTGTCCAACGATGAATCACGAACTATGGAGGAGCACACAGTGGCGCACAACTTGGAACCATCAGACAGCACATTAAAAGATCATTTATGTGAGAAAACCGACACACCTAATGAGATCAATAAATTAGGAAGTGGTTACAAAGGAAATCAAGCCCACGGCACTAATTCTTCTCCATACAATACAGATACATATAATGCAGCAAATATAGGGATAAGCACTAATAAAATTTCTGGTGCTAGTTGTCTGTTTTCTACAATTAATCCAATTAATGCCTTGAATAAATCCTCCAAAAGCAATCAATTTCAAGAGGCGGCCCAATCAAACCCTAATGCTGAAACTAATAGCCCTAATTTCCTATCACGTGAGGAGAATGACTTTACTAGGGCAACCAAAAAAACAAGCACGTGGACTAGGCTAAACAAAAGCAAGAATACGCAGTAAGGTGTTCAGGCAGATTTCATAGGAGCTTGTAAACAACTTTTTTCAGCAATTGATGATCAACCCGAATTACCTTGCAACAAGAAACAGATTTTGAAGGATGGTGCTGAATTCTCTTTTCAAATGGTGGAGGCTAATGAACAGCCCTGCCAGCAGCCATGAATCTCTTAGTCTGGAACTGTTGTAAGCTTAGGAACTTACGTATAGAGAAGGAGCTTGGAAACATTATCCAAGCAAAAGATTCTTTTGTCGTGTTTTTAGTCGAAACATGGGCAGATAAAGTTAGGCTGTACCGAGTACTAGTCTTTGAATATCACCCTATTAGCCTATGTAACGTATTGTTCAAAATTTTCTCCAAAGTCCTTGCAAACAAATTGAAAAAATTCATGCCAGAATTTATAACTAAGCATCAATCTGCTTTTGCAAAGAATAGGCTTATTTCAAATAATGTTTTAGTAGCTTTTGAGACCTTGCATTGTATGAAAAATCATAACTTAGGACAAACAAGTTTTATGGCTCTAAAACTAGACATGAGCAAAGCGTATGACAAGGTGGAATGGAATTATCTTCAAAATCTGATGGAAAAAAGGGGCTTTTGCACATGGTGGATCGGCTTAGTAATTGAGTGTGTTCGTATTGTTTCATACTCAATTTTGGTGAATGGTAATCTAATTAATCCAATACGAGGCATAAGGCAAGGAGACCCACTTTCCCCCTTTTTATTCTTATTGTGCCCAAAGTGATTACATGGCCTAATCACAAAAGCTGCAGGAGCAAAGGAAATCAACGGCTTCTCAATTTGCAAGAGATGCCCCAAACTAACCCACTTATTTTTTACAGATGATAGCTTACTTTTTGCAAGGCAAACCCCCAAGAATGTGGATATGTACTCAAAATTTTGGCAGAGTATCAAGAGGTATCGGGCCGAAAAATCAATAAAGAGAAGACATATCTTTTCTTTAGCAAATCCACAAAAGCCAATACTAAGGAGGAGATTAAAAATGTGTTGGGTGTGAATGAAATAAAGTCTTATGAGAGATATTTGGGGCTACCCTCATTGGTGGGAAGGGGTAAAAAAGCAACCTTTGCTTATATTAAGGAGAGGGTTTGGAGAAAATTACAAGGGTGGGAGGGGAAGCTACTTTCTCAAACCGGTAGAGAAGTTCTTATAAAAGCAATTCTTCAAGCCATCCCAACTTATGCCATGGGATGTTTTAAACTACCCTTGGGTCTTTGTCAAGAAATTGAAGCAATGGTTAGAAAATTCTTTTAGGGGTAGCGGGGTGATAAAAGAAAAATACATTGAGTTAAATGGTCGGAGTTGACAAAACCAAAATTAGAAGTAGGTTTGGGCTTTAGAGACCTTGCTCTATTCAATGACTCCCTTCTTGCCAAGCAAGCAAGGCGGCTTCTACACAATGAAGATACACTTTTTTAGAGAATTTTCAAGGCAAGATTTTTCCCTCATTGCTGATTCATGGAAGAAAAAGAATCGGCAACCAATTCCTATGCTTGGAGAGGGAGACAATCAGAAAAGACCCAACACAGTTCACATATATCAGATATATTGAACAAGAAGTACGTATGCATGGGAATGCATAAACATGTGACATGCAAATTGAAGAACATCATGGGCTCAGCCCAATCCAATCCTACCAGCACACAAACATAGAGCACACATCTAAATGCATGTAAATATCATTCTAATGTACATGAAATGCAATGTATGACATTTTGAAAACATTTAAGTGAAAACCCAACCCAAATTTTCAAGAAAAAATCATTAATTTTGAAAAACCCTAAAAATTTCCAAAAATCTCAAAACCTAAGTTTCAAAACATGAAATGCATGAGAAAGGAAGGGAAATACGATCTTACCAAGTGATTGAAACTAAGGGAAGACCGAAAATCAAGTGGGTTTGAAGATTTGAGTGAGAAAAGGGTGTTTGGGAGAGGAACCGCCTCGGACAGATCGAGAGAGATCGAGTGAAATGAGAGAAAAATTGCGACTGAGCTTATATAGGCACCTCAGTAAATCTCGACAGCTGAGTTGTCGAGAGGTATCGAGAATGCTGTCAAGTAAGGTGTCGAAGAAATGGCCGTCGACAGCTGAAGGTATCGAGAGGTGTCGAGGTATAAGAACCAATTTCAAAGAACAGAAGCTCAATCGATCGATAAGGTATCGAGGAGGTATCGAGGAGACAGGAACTTTCTCGATCGATCCATCAGGTGTTGAAGAGGTGTCGAGATTGCGATAAGAAAATGGCTTGAGAAGCTCGACAGATAACCGGATATCGAGAAGGTGTCGAGGAGGTGTCGAGATAGCTTTTTTAAATAGTTTTTTGAGAGAAAAACACAGATATGAATGCAATTCAACATGCACTTCAACCATTGATCCAATCAATATATAAAGCTCTCAAAATCATCTCTTAACAAAGAATTAAGCACATGGATCCTCAAAAACACACACACACACACACAACAAGTCTAACTAATTTTATTTTTCAAAAACAAGTCAAGATAGTTTAGTGAGCATACATTAGCACATGTAAAACCTGTGATGGCCAAATCATTGTACTTGCACATGTATCAATAGTAGTAAAGAATATTGCATGTTGTGTGTGAAAAATATCGCAAGATTGCATATTTGTATACATGTTATGACGACCTGAGATATGAGAAAATAACTTTAACTCACACACAATCATAACTGTTTGATGGGGACTATCACCTTCGAGGTACATCCTATAACTCCTACATCTCCTAGAATACACACTTGCAACCATATTTAAAACATTTTTGATTTTTTTGCTTTTTATTTTCTTTGCATTTTTTCTTTTATTTTAGCATACCATACATGGGCATAAAAAGAGAGAAAAGAAATACCCAAGATGTTAAGCATTTGACATCGCACTTTTACTATGCCGAAGCATACTAATGTCTTTGACACTGCACTTTTGCTATGCCGAAGCATACAGATGTTATATTATGATTGGCGGGCAACAGTGGTGAGATGGTTATTTATGCCTTTCTCTTAAGATTTTCTAGTCCTACCCATCAAAAAGAGTGATACGAGTGTTAAGTTTAAGAGATAACTTAATCTTACTCATCACAAACAAGAGCCACAAAGCTCACTTGCTTAGTTATGCATAGAGATGCTCATCTAAGCTACAAGAGATACAAAGTTTAGAAAACTCTGTTTCATTAGCCATCTAAGGTACACAAGTACCAAAGTACACAAAACACACACTGTTTTGTATTTTTCTGATTTTTCAATTTTTTTTTTTATTTTTATATTAAAAACAAAATAAACAAAACTGAAAGTAAACACACAAAAACATGTTAATCAAAGCAAAGCATAAAACTAGACTGACTCAACAAAAATGCAAAACACACAAGCAATGCAACAAACAAGAAAAATAAGAAGGGAAAAGAAAGTGATGAAATCACTTAGAGTCCTTTTTCTTTCACACCTTAGAAGAACATTTCCTTTGATTGAACCCTTGAACTGGCGGTGAGGGGGAAGAATTGAAACCGTTCAAGTTCGAAAGGAACATAAGGGCTTTCAGAAGATCTCCAAGAGGAGTAAGAGAGGATTGAAGCTGATTTTAGCTTTCAGATACTATCATGCCCTTGCTCTGTTGAGTGGCTAGCCACTTATAGCAATTTGGTTGAGTATGACCGACAGCTCCACAATGATGACAGAGATGTTGCTTCTTTTATTTAGGCTTTTGAGAATTAGCCTTCTTAGCCCTAAGGTTTTTAGCATCTTTCTTATCTTACTTAGGGGGTGCTCTTAAGATAGATTTACCCTTGTCTAAGTTCTCACTAGCTAATTCAGTTTTAACATCAGTGTTCTCAATTTCAGTGTCATTAGCAAGAGAAACAAAAATAGTATTACTAGTAGAAGCAGTATTAGAGAAAGAAAGACTATACCCTAAGCCTGTTCGATCCGAAGCAGATTTCTATTTGCTAAGCATCTCATCAAGCTTTGCACTTGAAGTCCTCTCCAATTGAGCTCTGACCTAAGACAGCTCTGCTTCAAGCTTCTTGGTCTTTTCAGCCAAAAAGTTGTTCTCAAACCTCAGTGCTCCAATAGTTTGATTTGCCTCATCAAACTTTGTGGACAACTCTTCAAGATCAAGTTCCACATCACTGAGCTTTTTGGTGGCCAGCTTATACGATTTCTCATGCTTCTCAGAGAGCTTGTAAAGCTTCTTATAGGCTGAATGGATATCATCTTGATCATCCATCTTCTTAAATTTGGACTCCACCAGTTCTTCTTCTTCATCCATTTCTTCAACAATCCCTTCAGTAGGATTGATTGTGGCAGTGAAGGCATTTAAGATTTCGTCATCCTTATTGTCGGAATCATCTTCGGGCTCAGTGTCACTCAAAGTTGCAGCAAGTGCCTTACTCTTCCCAATGCTCTTGAGATATGTCGGGCGTTCATGCTTCATGTGACCGAATCCATGACATCCAAAACACTTTGGTCCTATAGGAACAGTGTACTAACTGCCATCCTTAGCATCCTTCTTCCCTTTGTCTTGACTCTTAAACTGAGAAGAACTGATTTGTCTGCGGTCCTTGTCGAAGTTCCTCCCATTGGCATTCTTCATAAACTTCTTGAACTGCCTTGTAATGTAGGACTTCATCTTGGAATCTTCATCATCGGAAAACTCATCTGTATCACTGCTCTTTGCCTTCAAGGCCATGCTCTTGCTTTTACCCATTTTGCCAATCCTAGATAGTCCTAGCTCGTAGGTCTACAAGTTTCCAACCAGCTCAGTCAAAGAAATTTTGTCAATATCCTTTGATTCTTCTATTACCGTAATCTTGGTATGGAATCTTTCAGGTAGAGATCTGAGCACCTTCCTTACAACCTTGGGTTCAGGGATGGTTTCTCCAAGATTGAAGGCTGAGTTCACTATGTCCTTGAGCTTGACATAGAACTCATCAAACGACTCATCCTCCTCCATCTTAATTTCTTCAAAGCTTGTAGTGAGCCTCTGAAACTTTGAATCTTTGACAGCCTTTGTTCCTTCATAGGTTGTCTGGAGGATGGTCAAATCGGCCAGTTCTTCTTTTGGCTTAGTCCAGCCAATCTCTACAGCTTGCCACACCTTCTCATCTAAAGACTACAAGAAAGTTCTCATGCGTACTTTCCAGTATGCATAGTCAGTGCTCCAATAGTTTGATTTGCCTCATCAAACTTTGTGGATAACTCTTCACGATCAAGTTTCACATCACTGAGCTTTTTGGTGGCCAGCCTATACAATTTCTCATGCTTCTTTGAGAGCTTGTAAAGCTTCTTATAGGCTGAATGGATATCATCTTGATCATCCATCTTCTCAAATTTGGACTCCACCAGTTCTTCTTCTTAATCCATTTCTTCAACAATTCCTTCAGTAGGATTGACTGTGGAAGTGAAGGCATTTAAGATTCTGTCATCCTTATTGTCGGAATCATCTTCGGGCTCAGTGTCACTCAAAGTTGCAGCAAGTGCCTTACTCTTCCCAATGCTCTTGAGATATGTCGAGCGTTCATGCTTCATGTGACTGAATCCATGACATCAACAGTGTACTGACCGCCATCCTTAGCATCCTTCTTCCCTTTGTCTTGACTCTTAAATTGAGAAGAACTGGATTGTCTGCAGTCCTTGTCGAAGTTGCTCCCATTGGCATTCTTCATAAACTTCTTGAACTGCCTTGTAATGTAGGACTTCATCTTGGAATCTTCATCATCGGAAGACTCATCTGTATCACTGCTCTTTGCCTTCAAGGCTATGCTCTTGCTTTTACCCGTTTTGCCAATCCTAGATAGTCTTAGCTCGTAGGTCTGCAAGTTTCCAACCAGCTCAGTCAAAGGAATTTTGTCAATATCCTTTGATTCTTCTATTGCCGTAATCTTGGCATTGAATCTTTCAGGTAGAGATCTGAGCATCTTCCTTACAACCTTGGGTTTAGGGATGGTTTCCCCAAGATTGAAGGCTGAGTTCACTCTGTCCTTGAGCTTGGCATAGAACTCATCAAATGACTCATCCTCCTCCATCTTAATTTCTTCAAAACTCGTAGTGAGCCTCTGAAACTTTGAATCTTTGACAGCCTTTGTTCCTTCAAAGGTTGTCTGGAGGATGGTCCAACCCTCCTTAGCAGTTTCAGTTGAGGATATCTTCTTAAACTCCTTATTGGTGACTGCGCTAAATAAGGCATTTAACGCTCTACTGTTGAAGTTAGCCGCCTTGATCTTTGCGTCATCCCAATCAACCGGTTCTTCTTTTGGCTTAGTCCAGCCAATCTCTACAACTTGCCACACTTTCTCATCTAAAGACTGCAAGAAAGTTCTCATGCGTACTTTCCAGTATGCATAGTTAGTGCCATCAAATAAATGAGGTAAGATTAATGATTGTCCTCTATCCATGACAAACAGGGATCAATGGATCAACACAGCAAAGATTAAACCTAATCAGAGTGTGCCTGCTCTAATACCTCTTGATAGGCCACAAACTGAATGACCCCTTGTGATTAAACCAATTAATTAATTAGCCAAGTTATTAATTAATCAATTTATCATGCAATTGCGTGGAAGCACAAACAAATCACCAAATAACTAAATATGCAGCGGAAATTAAATGACACAGTGATTTGTTTATGAATGGGAAAAAACCTCGTGGCAAAAATCCCACCAGGTGATTTTTAGGTCACCACTCCCGAAACTCTACTATTATTAAATCAAGTGGTTACAAGTAAAGGAATCCCAAGTACCTTACCAACCTACAGTTGAACCCTTACCCTAATACCCAATTGGACTTAATCTGTAGTGACAATTTCCCTTTTGATGCACGGCTCTCAAGAACGTGACTAACCAATGCGCGGATCCCAGTACGCGAATTCAAAACACCAACTAAGAAGGAGAGGTTGGCTGCAAAGTTCTTCAGTTTATCCTACACGATGAAGATTAGGAAGATGCTTAGTCACAAAAACTTTTGGTGCAAATACACAGCAACTTCTTCAGAGAAGATGAACTAGGTCAAGAACTTCGTCTTTGATCACAATTTGCTTGAACAGAGATTACTCAATGCTTTTGCAACTTGTGTACTATTTGAGAGCTCTTAAAACAATTCTTTTATATGTTTAGGGTTTGGAGAAAAGAAAGCCCAAAAGCATATTCATGGATCCCAAAGAAATCAGATCAAAAAATCTGATTTTATAAATCTCGACAGATAGCAGGTGTCGAGGTAGCTATCGAGTAGGTGTCGAGCTTTAATGAATTTGCACTTCAGCTTGCTTTTTCTTGGATAGACTTGATGATTTCAACACTTGACCTTGAAATCTTGTTTCTTGAAATATTAAAAACACCTAGAACTACCCAATTACAAATAGAGTGTGTTTTGTCAAAGGATTTAACCAATTTACATAAATAAATTACATATGTCCTTAACAAGTGAAAACACATATGTCCTAACAATAAGAAAGAAAAATGTTGTATATAACTCATTTCTCTACCTAAAACCTACCATACGTCACTACTAGGGCTCATAAATCTGGAGCCTTGTTTATGGTTTTGCATTGTGCCAATAGATGACCATCTTAGGATGAGAAGACGACCAATTTCAATGATGGGGAGTCTCAATATCCCTTTGAAACCACAACACCAAACGTCCTTATCAATGAAGATTGCAACCTAGAATTATAGAGGAGTTGGAAACAGTTGTTTTTGCTCTAGGATTCGAGAATTGATTCGCATTCATCACCTTGTAATTACAATGATTGCGGAACCTAGGATACTAGCAAAAAAAAAAACTTAATTTTTTTTTTTTGAAGAAAATTAATTATGAGTATGATAATTCAGCCAAAAAAAAAAAAACGTCCCTCCTCTTTTTATAGCCTTTATTTTTAATGGGTTGTACGATTGTATCTATCTCTCTCCCCATGTGATATTTATTATAGTCCACAGTAAACTACTCTATATTTGTGGTTGGATCCCTTTCACCTCCCTTTCTATGTAATAAATTTGAAACGAATCTTATTTTATTCTATATCTTTTTTTCACTTATTTATGAATTTTGTCGGACATTAAGTTTTTTTTTTTTTTTTTTGCCCTATTTTAAGTGTTCGAGTTTATACACACAATATCACATGGAGAGAAAGATAGTTCTTACACATTCATTCATGTACATTTTTGGTCTATTTGGGATCTGTTTATTTTGTTAAAACTAAAAATATTTTGTTAAAAATACTGCAAATAAAAGTAAAAGTTAGTTGAAATAGTACAAAAAAATGCAATAAGACCCATAAATAGTAATAAAAATAAGCTGAATAATAAAATAAGTTGGCAAAAATAATCTTGCCAAACGGACACTTCATACACACAATATCTATACTTTTGTACCAAATGTCCACTTTTTAAAATGGATATCCACATTTAACGCATGAGATTGATAGTGTGTACAAAAAATGTATATTAGTGAGTGTGAAATAATGGATGCCTTTTAAACTTGTCTTATTGTATAACGAAAGAAAATGAATGTGTCAAAATGTTATTCATGAATTTTTATTTTTATTTTTTTGAGAAAATGAATGTGTGTATGTACTTTTTCTTTTTTATCTTTTATTATGTTTGAGAGGGTTTTCACGTACCATTTATTTAATGTGTGATTGGTCGCTTATTTATAATTATTTTTAACTCCAAATTAAAAATCTAAGGACTACTAAGGTAAACCAGGATCAAAATTATGTCTCGAACCAGAAATTTTATATAATTTTTAGGAACTTTTTTAAAAATTAGGGGGCATCAACTAAAATTTATATAGCTCCTTATTTTTTATAAAGATTATTGAACGACAAGGAGGATTTTCAAAGCTTGGGGGGCATTCGCCCTCTCTCCGCCCCTAAAGCAGATCTTTAAAATTTATAGAATGTGATTGCTGGAGCATGATATCAAGCTATTTATTAATTTTTGGGTGAAATTAAAACCTAAATTTTCCGCAAGTTTTTTTAAAAAAAAAATTTGAAAAATATGGGCTTTGAAGTTATTGTGAAACTTTGTTTTTGGTTGTGAACGATTAAATTTGGTGCTGCTTGCATTGTTGTGAGATTAATGTATGTTGGTGTTGTATATTTTGTATTCCTTATATTAGATTTTGTGATATTGTAATAGCTATATTAGATTTTTCATATGAACCAAATACCCAAAAAATGTTTTTGAGAGCATTTTCAAAACCAAAACACAAGTAATTTTCCTTCAGGTTGAAAAATATTTTCCATCATAAAATATCTTATATCGAAACAAATGCAGCCTAATAGAGCGTTAGAGCTTATCCTACCTGATGGGACCGACGAATCCGTCTCCCAACAACGATCTCAACAATACAAACGAGGACATCGTTAGACGAGCCAAATGAATACCCACATTACTGACGAAAACAACTCTGCTATTCAATACGGCCAATTATACCCAGAGTGGTTACAGAACCAGCTGTATGAGCCGTTGGAGTACATTGAAGCCACATAACAAAGCATAAAACGTTACTAAGAGGAACATTAAAGCCACCATAACTACTCCAACGGTTAGGAGCTGTAAAAACATATATAAGGCCCTCACAATATCAACACAAGGGACAAAGTACTCAGACAATTTTACTATTATTCTGCAACCCTATTTTAATTTACAAAATGATTTCTTTATATTGACTTTGGCATTGGAGACATTGTGGCAGGCACCATACCAATGACCACCTTTGAGGATACATTTATATAGGCTGAGGATTGATTCCATCTACCCATTCTGATTCCATCTACGCATTTTCGTGTTTATATTCGAAAACGTAGTTTCCATCAACTTCTATATTCAGATGGAGTCTAACCAAGATTCCGCAACCTAGGCTCAGCAAGTCTAGGCTCTTGCGGCCACTGTTGAAGAACTTACTAGGCAAAACCAGGAAATGAAGCTGCGGCTTCAACAGGAGGGGAATCGATCTAGAGACAACTTGGAAGACAAGGGAGATAGTCATAGAAGAAGTAACCATCGAAGACCTACTACTCCAGGTGAACAGAATTCAGATCTTCTTAGGGAGATGAGCAAAGAGATGGACGAACTAAGGAATGCTATTAAGAAAAAAACGGACTGGAGTGTTGATAGACTGATAAGAGCCACAGATTTGCCCTTCACTACAGCAGTCCTAAAGTGTTCAGTACCGCCGAAATTTCACTTGCCTCAATTTGAGCCATTTGACGGACTTAAGGACCCCCAAGACCATCTTAATACCTTTAAAACGACGCTCCAATTACCCCCTGACGAGATATTTTGCCGTTCCTTCCCCACCACTCTCAAAGGAGCTGTAAGGGAATGGTTCACAAAGTTGCCAACATCGTCCATCGATAACTTCGATCAGTTGAGCAACGCCTTCTTGCGTCACTTCATTGGGGGGCAACATCCGAAAAGACCAGCAGACCATTTACTCTCTATTAAGTAGGGAGAGAAGGAAACCATAAGATCATATGTAAAACACTTCACTCGGGAGACCTTGGAAGTAGACGAAGCTGGCGATAAGGTGTAACTGACGACTTTCAAAGCAGGGCTAAGATCTAGAGATCTTGTGGCTTCGCTCGCGAAGAATCCTCCAAAAACGATGGCAAAGATTCTCCTGAAAGTACAGAAGTACATGAATGTTGAAGACACATTAGCAACCATAAAGGATATAGAAAAGGCCGGAGACAAAGGAAGGAAGGACAATGAGCGTAAGGGACAAAAGCGAGAGCGCTCAGATTGTCAGATCGGTGACGAGAACAGAAGGAAGGACGATAAGAATCCTTAAACGGTAAAGTTTACCCCTTTAGTTATGCCTGTTGACTAAATTCTAATGCAGATTAAGGACGAACACTACCTCAAATGGCCAAGACCATTACATTCATCCCCCCATGTTCGTGATAAGAATAAGTACTGCCAGTTTCACAAGGATCATGGTCACGACACAGAAGATTTACGAGACTTAAAGAAGCAGATAGAAGAGTTGATTCGAAAAGAGAAACTGCAGAAATATGTGAAAAAAGGGGAGTATAATAAGTCTAGAGACAGTGACAAAAGTCAGCATAAGTCCTCGTCCAGGAATAAGATCATCTATCCCAACTTCCACAAGATGTGATTCGGGAAATAAAGACAATTGCAGAAGGACCCTTCAAGGGAGGATCATTCAGATCCCTCAAAAAAGCGTGCCAAAGACAGGTGAACAGCGTCCACATGACACCCCCGTTTAAGCAGAGACAGACAAATCAGGACATGTCTTTTAATGAGGTAGATGCCAGAGGAGTGAAGTAGCCCCACAACGACCCTTTGGTCATAATGCTGACTATAGAGGGATTCAACACAAAAAGGATCCTCGTGGACAATGGTAGCTCCGCAGATATAATATACCTTCCTGCTTTTCAGCAGCTGAAGCTAGATCCAAGAAGACTGCACTTATTTGATTCTCCTCTCATCAGTTTTAGTAGAGACAGGGTCTATCCCAAAAGCATAGTGACGTTGACAATGACAGTAGGGACCTACCCGACGCAACTAACTCGTCAGTTAGATTTCCTAGTGGTAGATTGCCCATCATCATACAATGTAATTATTGGAAGGCCTACACTCAACAACTGGAAGGCAGTAACATCTACTTATTGCCTGAATATAAAGTTCCCAACAGATAACAGTGTAGGCGAGGTAAAAGGAGACCAAGTCTTAGCCAGAGAATGCTACCAGGCCGTCTTGGCTGCAAAGGAGAACCATACATGGATGATTGAAGAGAAGGTGGAAGATAGAATGGAAACCCTGGAGACAATGGAACTAGCCGAAGGAGACATGACAAAGACGATAAAAATAAATACGACACTAAGTCTTGTGATGAATGTGTGTGGACTACACGGACCTGAACAAGGCATACCCAAATGATAGTTTCCCTCTACCTAGGATAGACCAGCTTTTGGATTCTATAGCTGGGCATAAGTTACTGACGTTCATGGACGCTTTCTTAGGATACAACCAGATAAAAATGGCTAAAGAAGATTAGGAGAAAACGGCTTTCATCACAAGCCAAGGGCTTTATTGTTATAAGGTAATGCCTTTTAGATTAAAGAATGCAGGAGCTACTTATCGGAGGTTAGTAAACAAGATGTTTAGCAAGCAGTTCGGCAGGAATATGGAGGTTTACATGGACGATATGCTCGTCAAGAGTAAGGAAGAACTTACCCATCTGGATGACCTAAAGGAGACATTTGTCACCCTAAAATAATACCAAATGAAGCTGAATCCTAGTAAGTGTGTTTTTGGTGTAGTTTCAGGGAAATTCTTGGGATTCATGGTGTCCCAGAGAGGAATAGAAGCAAACCCGAAGAAGGTGCAAGCCATAATCAACATGGCATCACCCAAGACCATCAAGGAAGTCCAAAAGCTTACTGGAAGGATCACGCCCTTAATAGGTTCGTCTCTAAAGCAACAGACAAATGTTTTCCCTTCTTCAAGACTTTGAAACAAGTTTTCACTTGGACCAACGAATGTGAAGCAGCATTTTAGGAACTCAAATGCTACTTGAGTAATCCACCTCTCTTAAGTCCGTCCAAAGAAGGGAAAAACCTATACTTATACTTGGCAGTATCAACTGTAGCCGTGAGTGTAACCCTAATTCGAGAAGAAGGCAAGAAACGGCTACCAGTTTACTACGTCAGCCAAGCATTCCAGGGAGCTGAGTCCAAATATCCAAGGATTGAGAAGATTGTGTTCGCGTTAATAGTAGCCTCACGTAAATTAAGACAGTATTTTCAGGCAAACCCAATCCTGGTAATGACGAACCGACCTATTAAAAAGTCCATGAAAAAACCAGAGGCAGCTGGAAGAATGGTCGAATAGGCAACTGAACTCAGCCAATTTGACATAGAGTACCATCCCAGGACATCCATTAAAGCACAAGCTCTAGCGGACTTCATCACCGAGTTTACCTCCTCGGACGAGGGCGGTCTTACTAATGAGGCCGAATTATGGACGATGCAGACCGATGGTTCGTCAGCCTATAAAAGGGGAGGAGTAGGGGTCGTCATAACCGCCCCTGACGAAGAAGTGCTCAAGTATGGAGTTCAACTAAAATTTTCGGCTACCAACAATGAGGCCGAGTACGAAGGAATATTGACGGGATTGAGGCTCGGGAAGGTGCTTAGAGCTAAGAACCTGTTAGTCCAAAACGATTCAAAGCTGGTAATTAGGCAAATCAATGGAGAATACGAAGCAAAGGAGGAGAGAATGCAAAAATACCTCAGGCTGACGAAACACCTGACTCAAGAGTTTGATAAAGTGAAATTTGTACAGATCCCTAGAAACCAGAATATGATAGCAAACGAAGTCTCAAAGATGGCATCGTCAGAAGACGAGGCAGCGAGCATGGGCTTGGTTATGGAAATCCAAAAATGCCCAAATATTGAAGAAATTCCAACATTCGCAATCCAGAGCACAAATAGTTGGATGACACCAACCATATCTTTCCTCCAGGACATGAAACTTCCTCAGAATGCAGAAGAGGGCAAGAAAATCAAGAAAATGGTGGCCAGATTTACAATCCTTAATGACACTTTATACAAGAAAGGCTTCTCTATGCCTTATTTGAAGTGTGTCGACGAAGAAGAAGCCAAGTATATTCTGAAAAAAAATCCACGAAAGGATTTGTGAGGACCATGCTGGCCCTAGATCCCTAGTAAGCAAATTCATTCGAACAGGTTATTTATGGCCTACTATGCAGGTAGACGCAGTGGAGCTCGTCAAAAAGTGTGATAAGTGCCAACGGTTCGAGAATGTTCAGCGACTTCCAGTAGAGAAACTGACGACGATAACATCCCCATGGCCATTTGCGCAATGGGGAATCGACATCGTCGGTCCACTGCCCCTAGGTAAAGGTCAGGTAAAATTCTTATTAATTGCTATTGATTACTTTACGAAGTGGGTTGAAGCAGAGGCACTTATAACCATCACGGAAGCAAGGATCCGAGGCTTCGTATGGAAGAATATAATTTGCAGGTTCAGGATTCCACGGACGATCATATTAGATAATGGGCGACAGTTCGATAGCCAAGGCTTTAGAGACTTTTGTTCAGGCCTAGGTATCAAGAACCAGTTCTCATCTCCAGGGCATCCTCAGGCGAATGGACAGACGGAGGTGATGAATCGAACACTACTTAAGATCATCAAGACCAAGTTGGATGACGCAAAAGGTGCCTAGCCGAAAGAATTACCTAACGTCTTGTGGGCCTACAGGACCACAGCAAGAACCCCAACAGGGGAAACCCCCTTCAAGCTTACATACAGCACTGAAGCAATGATCCGAGTCAAAGTAGGAGTAACCAGTATCAGGCAAAAGGTATTCAATAAAGAAGACAATGACGATCGCCTGCAAATCAACCTAGACTGTCTGGACGAAGTGAGAGAGAAAGCTTCCAACAGAATAATGAAATACCAACGACAGATGACCGACTACTACAATAAGAGGGTAAAGCTCAGACGACTTGACATAGGTGACCTCAACCTGAGCAAAGTCACCACAGCAACTAGAGACTTTGCCCAAGGAAAACTTGGCCCTACATGGGAAGGACCCTATCGAGACGTCCACTACTCCAGGCAAGGGAGCTATCACTTGAAGACCCTGGACGGACAGAGACTCTTGAGGCCATGGAACATTGAACACTTGAACAAACACATGTATTCACTCCTGAAATTAATAAAAGAATTATTCAGCTGATGTCTCTATGTAAGCAGGTCTATTCAACTATAAGTCGCAAAAGCTCAGAAAATAGATAAAGTAACAAGATTCCATCTTGACGGATGTAAGTTACTAACGAATACAAAGAATGACAATATCCCTAAAAGGATGCAAGTCACAAAAGCTAAAAAATGCTAAGTAACAAGATTCCGCCTTGACGGATGTATGTTACTGATGAATACAAAAGAATGACAATATCCCTAAAATGATGCAAGTCATAAAAGCCAAAAAAGGCTAAGTTACAAGATTCCGCCTTCACGGATGTAAGTTACTAACGAATACAAAGAATGACAATATCTCTAAAAGGATGCAAGTCACAAAAGCCAAAAAAAGGCTAAGTAACAAGATTCCACCTTGACTGATGTAAATTACTGACAAATATAAAGAATGACAATATCCCTAGAAGGATGCAAGTCACAAAAGCCAAAAAAAGCTAAGTAACAAGATTCTGCTAGGACGGATGTAAGTTACTGACGATACTACAGAATCAGAACAACTAAAAATTTTTACTAAGTACAAGGCGCAGACGAGTGTAAGATAGCACAAGAAAATCATGAAAGAATAAGTCCACAATCACAACGGCAAGTAAGTATGCAACTACAAGTTTAAATTAAAGCCCAAAAAACGATGGGCAATTACCATTGTTTTTACATCTAAAAGCCCATAAACACTGGGCTAAAACTACTGCTCCCAAGGCAGATTAAAAGGAAATTTTTTTGAAATTAGATTTACAAAAAGCCCAAAAGATATACCGGGCAACAACCAAAAACAAAAAAGGAAAATTTTCACAAGTAACGGATTCAGGCACCATCAATTGTGGGGGCGGCACCAACAGGGGCATCGTCGACAGGAGCGTTCTCAGGGACATCACCTTTGAGAGCGGAGGATTGGGCAGCCTAGTCAATAGCCATTTCTTTGTCCACCTCTTCTAGGTCCAGGCTCTCCATATCAACTCCAGTAGGGTGCTTGGCTAGATACCTCCTGAGAAGCTCAAAACCTTTAAAGTACGAACTGAAGAGCACTATGTTATACTCATCAGTGGTTTGGAAGGCTTCAACAGATCTAGCAGCAATCATTTTGAGTGACTCCTTGGCACTTAGAAGTTGCTCGTCCTTTTCCAGAGTTAGCTGACGTTCAACTCGTCACTCGGGGTCTTGACTTTCTCCTTCAAAGTGGTGGCCTTGTACATAGAATCAATAAGGTTTTTCTTCAGCTTAGAATTCTCCTTCTCCAAAGCCTTCATTCTGGATGTGATAGACGCCACCTTGGCCCCTTGGGAGATATACTCGGAGGTAATGTGGAGACTTTCCCCCAACACCTGAAGAGAAATTGAAAATCGTTAGTAAACCGAGAAAGAAATGAAGACTAAAAGCCGCCAAACAATTTACCTGAACAAGTTTATGGACATGGCAAGTAGCAACGTCATTAAAGGGAATGCCTGAGAAAACCTTCAAATCTTCCGTAGTGACGACCCCATGAGCCCTGTCCATAGCCAATCTCTCGTCATCCCAGATGGTGGACGAGCCCGAGTCAATCTTCTCTTTTTCTTTATCTGACATGCGTTGCCTTTTTGAGGCAGGAGAAGGAAGCTCTTCAATCTAAGTTGAAGGAGAAGCCATCCTCGTCGTCCCAGTTCCAAAGACAAAGGGAGTTACGAAAGTAGCCGGGGTGACGGAGGGACCCTTCCTAGTGACACGCATTGTCCTCTTCCCTATCTTTGACAATGGCTCATCTTTCTTTGCCCTCATCTTAGCATACATGTCTTTGTTGAATTTGGTAGTCATTTCTGTGAAAGGGAAGCGCATAAAAACAAAAAAAGGGTGTACACATTAAAAAATCAATATTGATGAACCAAACACTTACTCTTTTTCCCTTCGATATCGATGTTGCGCAAGACAAAGGAGGACGGGTCAGGACCGAGATTATAGAAGGCAAAGGTACGCGGGTCTATAAGATTATCCTAACTTTCAATCGTCTTGGCGTATTCTATTGCCTGCTCAACACACTCGTTATGCTTGCTTTTAAGTTTAGACCTTCTCTTAACTACGAAAAATAAAAGGAGTCAATAACGATAACGTCACAATGCAACAGAACTAAAGTGGCAAGAAGAAATACTGACGCACCTAAAGTCGGGGTTCCCCACTGATGAAGCAACGTTAGGACATCACCCCAATCCCTGCCAAAGTGAGTCTCAAAATCATCCCCGGACACAAAGAAAAATCTTGATTTCCAGTACCTGAAGGACGAAGGTAAACCCCTGACTATCCTGGTTCTCCTCTCCTAGGGTACCAATTCATAATATCCGTATTCTTTAGATTCTTTCAAATGATATAGATAGACGAGTTCACCAACCTTAATCATGTCCCCATTGGTGGCCAACCATATCTCCATACAATTGACCAATATCCTCAAAGAATTGGACATAAGTTGCCCTGGAGCAATACTAAAGTATTCTAAAAGCTCCATCGAGAACGGATGGACGGGGAACCTAAGCCCACAAGTGAAAGCAGCCTCATAGAAGCATACTTCACCAGGGAAGAAATGGCAAGCCCTATCCTCGTCACTGGGCCGACGAACATGGACCCTCTCTAGAAATTGAAACCTATCCTTAAACCTACCCACGGTGTCAGCATCCAACCCACACATCTCCTCGAGGGCTTAAAAAGCCCTAACCACTTGAGGAGTAGAGACGGCTATATCTCTTTCCAATGGGCCACCGTTAGACAGTAACCCAGTCTCGAGTTCACTCGACCTAACTTCAGACATCTCCTTTCCCTCTCTCACCTGACCTTTGAACCAATCAATTGACTGACACAACAGAGGCAACAACTCGACTAATGCCACACCCAGACTATTTCCCTCAAAAACAAAACCCTCTAGATTTGGAAAAACACCCAAAGACCCTCCCAAACGTGCAAAAAGGAAGGAAATTGAGGGGCAAGCTATCCTAACCTCAAATCTACTAAACATGGAAATCCAGAAAAAACACAAAAGGAAACAATACAAGCTACATCCCCAAAAAATAAAAAACAAACAAAAAGAAAAAGAAGGGGGAAGAAGAAAGGAAATCAAAAGCTGTATCACGACAAAAAAAGGGAAAGGCAAAGCAGGAAAAAAAAGGTGAAAAGTACCTTAAAAATGGCGGACAAAGAAAACACCGCCGCACAGTGCACCAGTTCGGAGAAGAGTTGCAGAGTGAGATTAGCGAAGAAAATGCTCAGAAGAATGATTGGGAGTTTTTGAGAAAAGTGAAAATGAAAAAATGGGAAGGAGAGAAGTTTAAAACCAAGGCTCGGAAAACTGAGAACCAGTAGGAAACCCCATAGTCCCACAAATTGGAGCATTAACCCCACTAGTCAGAATATGCCACGTAAGCCACAACCTGTGAAGCGCCGCCACTATGCATTTAAAACACAGCGAAACCCCAAGAGTCACTAATAGCCCATAAACCTTTCATATTCTAAGGTCGTCATGACACATCACGACGACCACAGAATCGAGGGGCAACTAACGGGACCGACAAATCCATCTCCCAATGATGATCTCAACAATACAGACAAGGACATCGTCAGATGAGCCAAATGAATACCCACGTTACTGACGCAAACAACTCTGCCATTCAATACAGCCAATTATACCCGGAGCGGTTACAGAATCAGCTGTATGAGTCGTTGGAGTACATTGAAGCCACATAACAAAGCATAAAACGTTACTCAGAGGAACATTAAGGCCACCATAACTACTCCAACGGTTAGGAGCTGCAAAAACATATACAAGGCCCTCACAATATCAACACAAGGGACGAAGTACTCAGACAATTTTACTATTATTCTGTAACCCTGTTTTAATTTACAAAAAGATTTCTTTATACTGACTTTGGCATCAGAGACGTTGTAGCAAGCACCACACCGGTGACCATCTTTGAGGATACATTTATACAAGCTAGGGATTGATTCCATCTACCCACTCTGACTGACGAACTTACGCTTCATCACTACCTACAAGAGAACATCAGCCCAAAACCCACCATATGTACCAATTAACCAAACAATAATATCTGCCAAAATGAAGTGGAAGTTGTCATTGGTAACACTTTTATAAAGGAAAATTTATTGTTTCACACTTCCTGAACTACACTACTTCACACAATGTTCACATTTTTTCAAAGCTAAGTATCCACATGTTTAAAAAATGTCCACACTTTACACATGATTTAGAAACTGTAGATACAGTTTAGAAGTTAAAACTTAAAACAATCACAACCCTAAAGGAACAACGATGCTCCAAACATTTTTTTTTTTTTTTTTAAATCTCGTAATGGTTGATAAAAGAGAGAGTAACTTTTGGCGAGATTTTACTTCCTTTTTCACCTTTTAATTATTGATGGAGAGGCTTAGAGGCTGTGGTGGCGTTCAACAAACTCCACAATTTGTCTGCATATCAAATATGGTTGTCAATACGTTTTTTCAAAAGACGTTTTCCTAATTTTTGCGTTAATGAATTGAAACTGATCGAATAATTTCAGTTTTACATGAAAACAACAAGGAATAAATTGTTTTACGCCTCTCTACCCCACATTGACATAGCTCATACATACCGTTGTCTCTACTCCTAATCCTATTCCTAGCCATATATAGCCTAATCAAGTCACAATCACCTCTCCTAGCCCACACATGGCACAACCACAATTGCCGTCTCTATTGTTCATTGGTAAGTCTTTTATCTTTTTCTCTCTTCCACTCTCATTCGCAATCCTTCATTTATTTCTTCCTCTTTAATTTCTCTATCAATTTTTTTTTATAGAAAAATATCCTCTTATGAATGTTAGGTTTTAACATCCATTATTTTACATGAAAGGTTTCATTAAGATGATTGTTAAAAAAAACTATGGTGAATTTCATTCACATATCCTAAGGTTTGAACTAATCTCAACTAGGTCAATTTTTTTTTTTTTTTTTTAAATAGAGAAAAATGACTAATCGAGTAAGTTTTGAAAAATCTTGAACCTGATTGACATTAGTTCAAACCTCGTGATATGTTAAAGAAATTTTACCCAAAAAAATTAATTATTTTTTCTTTTCCTATGAAAAAAATTCCAAATAATATTTTCTAAACTAACATCTTTAAAGCATTTGTTAATTTTTCCTATTTTACATCAATACCTACAATTAGGGGTGTTTACCAAACCACACAAACTACAAAAGTCATACCATAACCGCCCACAAAATAGCATAACCGCACCGCATCACAAGTAATAATGCACCACACTATAAGGTGCAGTACAGTTTGCGGTTTTATAACAAGAAAACCGCACAAACCGCACCCTCTCTACATATTAATATATTTATTTTTTAATATTAAATATATTATTAATAATTTAATAACCCTAGTTTAAAAAAAAAAAAAAAATTAATAATCATAGCAAGCGTTGATTAGAAAAGTCAGTTCAAAATAAAGAAAAACTAACTTAATAGTTTAAAACTTATCAAAAAGGAAAAATTAGTTTTGGGCTGGGCAAGAAAGTCCAAAATTTGAAAAATATGCTGACTTCAAAATGCATCTTATACACTGCACCATATATGTGACCGCAAAAATGAGATGCGATACGGTTATGATTTTGGCTAAACTCTAAATCACATTGCATCACACCACACCGTACATGTGACCACAAAAATGAAATGCAGTATGGTTTTGGTTTTGGCTAACCGCATTATAAAATGCGATGCTAAAAATGACCAAAAACCACACCAAACCCTAAACACCCCTACCACAATATTAATACAAACATATCTGCATTTTTAAAAATAAAAAACTAGATGTATAAAAAAAATGAGGAAGTTAGAGTATCATTACCCTTTCTTTCTTTCTCTTTCACATTTTTGCATGTCGTTCAAGAAATTCAATAAATTTGTCTACATATCGATACTGTAGGTCCGTGTCTCCAAATATGGTAGTCATTTCCTTAGCTTTGTCCCGGTAAGTCTTTCCCTCCTCTTCCTTCATAACCAACGCCAGTGTCTCAGCTATGGAGTCCCTGGTAAATGACCCATCTTCCTCATTTCTAGGAACCTCAACTCCTACCAGCTTCTCTCCTAAAAACCTAGCGATTGGCCCTTGGTCCACCAAGAAGGGCAACATAATAAGTGCACGTCCGAATTGTAAAGCCTCTGCAACTGAACTCCAACCACAGTGAGTCAAGAATCCCCCAACCGACTCGTGAGCTAATATTCTTAACTGAGGTGCCCAACTCGTCCAAACAACCCCACGACCTTTTACTCGCTCCTCGAACCCTTCAGGTAGCAGCTGAACCGAGTCCCCACTGGCCGAGTCACTTTGCTTCCTTAGAGCCCAAAAGAATGGCAACCCTGATTGCTCTAGCCCAAGTGCCAACTCGGTGAAATCTTCTTGACTAGGTCGAACTTCACTTCCGAGTGCTATATAAACCACTGACCCTTTCTCTTGCTTGTCTAACCACTCAACAATTGAATTCCAAGTGCTATTACCTTCACTGCCACTGCTCTCTTGGGCCGAGGTTGGCAATAAGCCCACAGGAATTACAGGAATGTCATGAAGCTCTCCAAGGAGCTTCACCCATTCATTTTCGATCTCCATGCAAGTTTTGACAGCCAAGGCTTTGGTGCCTGATAACGCGGTCATGAAACGAAATGAGTCAGAAACACGGGAAGAATTTTCTTCAAAGGATTCGAAGAATTTCTTCGCTTCATACAGCCGAAACACTATTTTGGTTGGGAAAGAAACCCATTTGGGAGGGACCAGTAAGTGCTGGAGCTCCGTCGGTGGATCATGAGCGTCTTGATTTGTTGGTCCCAATAAACATACTGATGATGCCTTAAAAATACTGAAGAGGACTCGGGAGATGCCTAGCTTAGTAGCGATTGGTGGCAACCAGTGAGGGGCAAAGTCATGAATAATCCAATCAGGAGCTGAAGATTCTAAAAAGTGAGACAAAGGCTGTTCGAGACCATCGTGGGCTATCTTAAGGTTGGGGATTATGTGGTGTGCTACGTCCATGGTAGCCTCAGCGTTTTCTGGCAAGTTCTCTACACGAGGTAAGGGAAGTTTCACTAAAGTTATCAAGGGGTTTAAATGTGGAGGTATACTTGGGAGGCGATCGATGTTTCTTGGTGTGGATATGAATGAAATACGATGACCCTTTTGAGCAATGAGCTTGCTGAGCTCTAAAAATGGGATTATGTGACCGAAGGCTAACCATGGAAACATGGCTATGTGAAGCTTCTTGGGCTCAGCCATAGAGTTCCTGGGATTGGTAATGGTCTTCTAAATTCTCAGTTTATCTTCTCACTTTTTATGCTCTGCTAAGATAGAAAAAACTAGAAGAACAAAAATGGCATAATCGTCCCACACTCTGTGGGGTTGGTTTTATGACTTTTTCGATGGCATAATTATTGCTGTGGTTGGGCGAAAGTATGATGTGCCCTGATTTTGGGCTTTTGTAGTCATTATTGGCCACCGAGGCAAAGTGGCAGACACACAAGCAGGGACGGACCCACGTTGAACCCAAAAAAAAATTTTTTAGCAAGTAAATTTGCCCAAAAAAAAACAAGAAGAAGACTTGACCCCCCCTTTCTTTTTAACCCAGCCCCCCTCCAAAAATCCTAAACCATCCCACTGAGTCGCCAGCCCATGTAAATGTTAAAAAAATAAAAAAAAATAAAAAAAAAAACAAACAGAGTAAAAGCCCGGGCCCAAAAAATGATGCCTTGAAAATACTGAAGAAGACCCGGGAGATGCCTAGCTTAGTAGCGATTGGTGGTAACCAGTGAGGGGCAAAGTCGTGAATAATCCAATCAGGAGCTGAAGACTCTAAAAAGTGAGACAAAGGCTCTTCGAGACCATCGTGGGCTAGCTTAAGGTAGGGGACTATGTGGTGTGGTACGTCCATGGTAGCCTCTGCGTTTTCTGGCAAGTTCTCTACACGAGGTAAGGGAAGTTTCACTAAAGTTATCAAGGAGGTTAAATGTGGAGGTATACTTGGGAGGCGATCGATGTTTCTTGGTGTGGATATGAATGAAATACGATGACCCTTTTGAGCAATGAGCTTGCTGAGCTCTAAAAATGGGATTATGTGACCGAAGGCTAACCATGGAAACATGGCTATGTGAAGCTTCTTGGGCTCAGCCATAGAGTTCCTGGGATTGGTAATGGTCTTCTAAATTCTCAGTTTATCTTCTCACTTTTTATGCTCTGCTAAGATAGAAAAAACTAGAAGAACAAAAATGGCATAATCGTCCCACACTCTGTGGGGTTGATTTTATGACTTTTTCGATGGCATAATTATTGCTGTGGTAGGGCGAAAGTATGATATGCCCTGATTTTGGGCTTTTGTAGTCATTATTGGCCACCGAGGCAAAGTGGCAGACACAAGTGGATGTCGACAATATCCAATAGCACATACCTAAAAATGCTTTAGGAACGCTCCATGTAGATAGTAGGCCTTGTTGGACAATAATCACAACATGTGTGTTTTGGGGGGTGGAAGTAAAAAAAAAGAAAATATCGTCATTCAAGAATCAAGATTAAGGAATATGGTAAGATTAAAATTAAATTAATGCATAATAATAAAATTAGTATCTATTCAGTGTCAAATAAAATTAGACAACAGATGAATGAAAAGTTTCAACCCAAGCTTTGCAAATTACAACAATGGTGTTCACACAATAAATCACTCAAAGAGAGGCTACAAACTTAGAGAGAAAAGAAAGGAAATTTGAGAGAGAGAGAGAGAGAGAGAAGAAGAAAATTCTGGAAGAATAACTGTTGAACTATTCATTACAGTGATGTACAATATATATATACACAAGGATCAACCACGGCCTCACCAGAGATCCCTGGATTTACGGAATGGATCCGTAAATTATAGTGAGAAATTAGGAACTAAGCAATGGTTAATAACTACCTAACAGCCTGAGCTTATCCAACAATAGCTATACAAAACGCAACGTTTCATTTAAATATATTCACAAGTCTTTGTGTAACTAGAACGACATCGTTCTGATGAATTGTTGAAATAGCCGTTGGAAAAACTAATCGTTGGGCATGCTCTGTTCATCTTTATGACTACTTCTGGAACTACTTTCAACATCCCCCATCAAACTTAAGGCAAAGTCAGCCAAGAGTTTGCTACACAGAACCTGAAAATGGGGACCAGGCAATGGTTTTGTAAAAGTATCAGCGAAATTGTCATGGCTAGAGATGAATTTGATCCCCAAAGTACTCCGAAGAACACAACCCCTCACATAATGGTAATCAACCTCAATGTGTTTGGTTCTAGAATGAAACATAGGATTGGAGGCCAGAGCAACAGCAGAATTGTTATCACACCAAAGTATGGGAATGTGAGGAAGAAATAGCTTAAGTTCTTTAAAGAGTGTGCAAAGCCAAGCTAATTCAGCTGCTGTGGAGGCTAAGGCACAATATTCTGCCTCTGTGGAAGAACGCGAAACAATGGATTGTTTCTTGAAAGACTAAGAAATTGGGCTTGAGACAAGGAAAATCAACATGCCAGTAGTAGACTTTCTATCAGTGGGGTCACCAGCCCAATCCGCATCAGAGAAGGCTGTGAAGGTGAGAGGACCAGGAGCAAGATGTTTGCCAAAATGCAAAGTACCCCTCACATAACGAAGAACACACTTGGCTACCTCCAAAGGAGAAGTAGTGGGATGATTCATAAACTGGCAAAGCTGATGCCCACTAAAAGCTAAATCAGGGCGTGTGAATGTCAAGTATTGGAGAGCTCTCACCATACTTCTGTATTCAGATGGATCAGGTAAAACAGAACCATCAAAAAGAGTAAAATGCACATTAGGACAGCAAGAAGTCTTGGTGGGCTTGGAATTCTCCATTTTGAACTTGTGAAGCATGTCAAGGTATATTTGGATTGGCATAAGGTGAGTCCAAATCTGGAAGGCATAATTTGAATGCCTAAGAAATAGGAAAGAGCACCCAAATCCTTAAGCTCAAAAGCTTGACTAAGAGCGGTGACAAGATGAGAGACTTAAGAGGATGAGTTGCCTATGCTGATAATATCATCAACATACTCAAGGAGATAAATGATGATCTGATGAGAGTGATACACAAATAAAGAGGAATCAACCATGGAAGCTACAAAACCAAGATGCAACAACTGAGAGGCAAATCTATCAAACCAGGCTCTAGGGGCTTGTTTCAAGCCATACAATGATTTATGTAACTTGCAGACATGATGAAGGAAGGCATTGGAGACATCCAATTGCCTGAGAGGCCAATGAAGACTCACTGCTATGGAAAGAACAAGTCTCACTGTAGCTGGTTTCACAACTGGACTAAATGTCTCAGTGTAGTTCACATCAGCCTGTTGATGAAAGCCCTTTGCAACCAATCTGGCTTTATAGCAAGCAATGGTGCCATCACTGTTTAATTTCAGCTTGTACACCCACTTGCAACCCACCAAATTGATGCCAATAGGAGCAAGAACAAGAGACCAAGTTTTCTGTCTTTGAAAGGTAGAAAATTCTGCATCCATAGCTTGAACCCATTGAGGAAACTTAGAAGCAACCTAGTAGGATGGAGGCTCAGTATGAGTGTAATCAAGGGTAGCCTTAAAACAAAGTTTAGGCTTAGTGATGCCATTCTTGGATCTGGTGGTCATAGGATGGGAATTAATAGGTGCATAGGTAGAGGCTGAAGTATTATGTGAAGGAGCAAGGGGCAAGGAAGGAGAAGGAGCTGAGGCAATAGGTTGTAAAGTGGCAGCCAAGTGTATAGGCTGAGGTTGGGATGGAAAGGGAGAGTGAGACTGAGTAGGAGCTAAACTAGGACTAGAGATAGATGGGATATGGGTAGAAGTCGAGGTGTAGGGACCCAGGATAGAGGGCTGATTGGAAGAGTGAAGAAACAAGAGATTAGACAGCCATAAGTCTGGAGTTGGTGGATAAGAAGGTGTGGCAGAAGGAGATGTAAGAGGAAAAGGAAATTTGTGCACATTAAACAACACATGCTTGTAGGTATACAACTTGTTAGTGAGTAAATCAAGACATAAGTATCCCTTAAAGACATTGGAATAGCCTAAGAAGATGCATTCTGCTGTTCTGTGATTAAGTTTGTGTTGACTGTATGGTCTGATGTAAGGGTAACAAGCACAGTCGAAAACTTTAAGAGAAAAGATATCTGGATTAGAACCATAGAGTTTAAACCAAGGTGAAATGAAGTCTAAGGTGGCTGTAAGAAGGAGATTGATAAGTGTCAGTGCAGATTGAACAGCAAATGACCAGTATGTGGAAGGGAGAGAGGCTTGGGAGAGTAAGGTGATTATGGTTTCAATTAGGTGCCTATGTTTCCTTTCAACTAGACCATTTTGTTAAGGAGTGTAGGGACAAGAAATTTGATGTTGAATCCCATTAGAAGACAGAAAAGACTCAAAATACTTGGAAGTAAATTCACCACCCCCATCTAATCTAAGAACTTTAATGGTGGAAGAAAATTGTGTTTTAATCATAGCATGAAAGATGACAAATTTAGAGTAAACCTCTGATTTATTTGTGAGCAAGTACATCCATGTAAAACGAGTGAAATGATCAACAATGATGACATAATATTTGTAACCATTTATTGAATCAAGAGGTGCAGGACCCTATATATCTGTATGTACAAGTTCAAAAGGAGAAGTAGCTACAAACCTAGAACTAGGAAATGGAAGTCTGTGCATCTTGCCATGGAGATAATGAATATAGGAATTAGCAAGATTAACACTATTAGGAGAAGACATTCCATTATTATGTAAAACATGTCTAAGAACTTGAGAATTAGGGTGACCAAGACTACTGTGCCACAAGTGCCAGTGGGAATGAGACAACTTGATTGAATTACACAATTTTTGGGGAAGAAGAAGCTTAATGGCCTTGTGAGGATAGATGGGTAAACACCACCTTCGCTCCTGCCTTTGTAAAGAATTGTCCCCGTTGCCAAAGCCTGAATTAACAAAGTATTTGCATCAAAGTAACAACTACAATTATTATCACAGCAAATTTTGTGGACAGATGCAAGGTCAGAAGCAATAGAAGGAACCCTTAACACATTTTTTAAGCTGAATAGTACAATTAGAAAAAGGAATTAGTGAATTACCTATATGAGTGATAGGCAAATTCTGTCCATTCGCAATTGTGAGTTGTTCTTGACCAGTGTAAGGTTTAGGAAAGTTTAGGTGGTTAAGGCTAGATGTGACATGATTAGTTGCTGCACTATCTGCTAGCTAAGGTTGCTCCTGAGTTAACAGATGGTTGGATGCAGTGACCATAGCTGCTAACTTTGTGGGTGGATGCTTGCCTTGATAGGCATAGTCCATCCTATGGCAGCAATCAATGGCTGTATGACTTGCTTTACCACATATTTGACAAATAGGCCTCGCTGCTCTGGCATTAGGACCTTGAGACTGTGGTGAAAAATGATTAAATTGACTTGAAGATGGGCCTGGACCTCTGCCTCGGCCTCTGACATTGTTGCCTCTTCCTCTACCTCTATTAGCATTATTTGACAAATTGTAGGTATGAAAATTACCACCAATGTTATTGAATCTTGGTGTGGAGTTAACTGCCATTGCAAAAGTGGAGTCTTTGAACTCCATTCCTTCATTAAGGGATTCTTCATCTGCATTCAACAGAGTAGCAAGTTCATCAAAACTTATTTTTGTGCTTCTGGTTATGATTGCAAACCTGAATGCACTGAACTCCTTTGGTAGACCTTTGATTGCTACATGGAGTAGTTCTTCATCATCCAAAAGAACTCCTACTGCCATTAATTTGTCTCTGATCACCTTAATCTTCTGCAGATATGAATCTACAGAATCAAATCCTTTCTTCACATTATGTAGTTCACCCTTGAGGTTCATCACATGAGATCATGAAATTGAAGAAAATCTGTGTTCAAGAACTTTCCATACTTCTTGAGCAGATGAACAACCAACAGTGATAGCCAAGATTGCAGGTGTTAGGGTAGAACTAATGAAGGTCAATAATGCCTTTTCCTTTGATCTCCAGGTGAGATAATCTGGATTAATCACAGAAGTAACAACTCCAGAAAGATCTTTGAGAAATTTCTCAAGTACAAGAGGGACTTCATGAAGAAGTTCAAGCATCAAGTATGTTTCCAATACCATGGAGATTTGGTGCTTCCAAACAATATAGTTGGAAGAATCCAGTTTGATTGTCATCATATTTGACATATTAGAAAGCAACAGTAGAGGTTGATTAGTGAGATTGATGGGTGAAGAAGTTGAAGGCGTGGTGGTGGAGGTTGAAGGTACAGTAGAGGAAGTTGATGTTGAATTAGTTTCTGCCATTGTTGGACCTTGGGATTGTGATCGCTTTGATACCATGAAAAGTTTCAACCCAAGCTTTACAGATTACAACAATGGTGTTCACACAGTAAATCACTTAGAGAGAAGCTACAAACTTAGAGAGAAAAGAGAGGAAATCTGAGAGAGAGAGAGAGAGAAGAAGAAAATTCTAGAAGAATAACTGTTCAACTATTCATTATAGTGATGTACAATATATATATATATATATATACACAAGGATCAACCACGGCCTCACCAGAGATCCCTGGATTTACAGAATGGATCCATAAATTACAGAGAGAAATTAGGAACTAAGCAACGATTAATAACTGCCTAACAGACTGAGCTTATCCAACAATAGCTATACAAAACGCAGCGTTTCAGTAAGTGTAAATGCAGCATTTCATTTAAATATATTCACAAGTCTTTGTATAACCAGAACGACATCGTTCTGATGAATTGCTAAAATAGTCGTTGGGCATGCTCTGTTTATCTTTATGACTTCTTCTGGAACTACTCTCAACAATGAATTCATTCATGTACCAAATAGAGTTTGGTATTTCTTTAACATGGTGAACACTAGATTTAATTGATTTTGTATTAACTTCCGTGGCAACTTCCCTTCGATAATAGTAACTTCAAACAGTCAACAGATCATAACCCAGACGATACGCATGGCCCTTTCTTATAGTCCACTACAAGGCTTCTTTAAGGTATGGGACCCGATACATGGTAAGGATTGTCGGTGGAGGAAGTTTAGGTAGGCATAAATGCATAACAATTAACGAACATCACAAAATTTATTCAACGAGCCAGATCTGGAGCAACTTTATGTAGGCAATCAATATTTCGAGGAGGGTTATTAATTTGTTGCTTTTTATCACAGCTTTATTTTGGATAATTTAACTTTTAACTTTTTGAAAATAAGTTGGTTTTAAACTCTGTCTCACATTATGCAAATAAACTATAGAAAATAAGTTGTTCTCAACAGCTATAGCATGAGAAAATGACGATGCGAAGCATAATAACATCGGGCATGTATCAGCTAGTTTTGATCTCTATTATTGGCAGCTTAAACGTCTTTCTGGACAACACTAGCTAATAGCTATTTCTCACAAAGGTACCTTCTGTTCTATCCATTACTTGCAAGGTCAAATTGAGATCTTTTTGTAAATAGAAATAGCCTTTATGATGAGAGGCTCTTGTTTTACTAGAATGACTGCAACCACCTAAATAATTCATGCACGTGGATGATGGAACATGGACAAGCCCGTCGCCCTATCAAAGTGAATGGTAGAGCAAAGTTATAAAAAGTTGAGGAGGCATACGATAAAGGTACCATATTACTTGTAATTGAACATTAAGAATTAAAGTAATGGAATCCACCATTAACGTGAGAAAAAATAACATATTCATTTAACTACACGGAACGTGATATGCTCTCTCAGTAGAAAAGACGCGCAATAGAGAAAAATGCCATTATGTGGTTGAGAAAGTTTTTAGATGGATGCCAGCTAGGTTGGCGAGAAAGACATGAAGGATCAAACCAGGCATCTCTTTCAGTGAAATGATGTTCTGTTTTTTTCTAGCGTCACTGGCATGCCTCAAGACCCCAGTGCACCACCATCCGAGATGATGTTCTGAATTAACAACCAGGTAACTTGGGCCATCGTCTCCAACTGCCGCTAGCAGTTTTGTGAGATGGTGTGTGGGTTCTTCCTTCTGTAGTATGAAAAAAGGTAACTTGGGCCATAAACCCCCAGGCCCCAGCCAACACGGATGACATGGGCCCTATGGCAGAATCCTAGTTCTAAAACAGAATCTATGCATCACTATTTAGGGAAAAATTTGTCAAAGTAGGAAGCAAACAAAGTGTTTCTTAGAGACACCCATCTATACCATGCCTTTTTGCTTTTGCATCCACACCGCACGCACGTTAGCAACAAAACGGGGATGAGCCCAGCAGAAGTACAACGCGTGGATTCAAATGAAGTTACAAAACAACGTTCAACGAAATTTTAATTTAACAAGATCCATTCCTATAATCCAACTATACATAAATTATGCATAGGTTATGTTAGAAAATAGAGGTTGGGTCTTGGTTTCACGGTAAGTGCCAGGCACCCAAAGCAACATGTCATGGGTTCAAGTAAGGCTATCTCATAATCACTTCTCTCAAACCCCATAGAATTGGGAATTCTGACTCTCTGATCACTGAATGCGCTACCCTTTATGTTAGAAAATATGCAGAAGGCGGTGCCATTTAGTACAAAAAAAAAAAGAGAGCTGTGTATTGCAGAAGTACCAAGGTCAATATCACCCACACGTGCAATGAATGATCAAAATACTAGCAAAGCTATTTACTTGATCGGGGGGACATCAATCTATTTTCATCAACATCATGCTTTGAGTTATGGGACCCGATGCATGGTAAGGATTGTTGGTGGAGGAAATTTAGGTAGGCATAAATGCATAACAATTAACGAACATCACAAAATTTATTCAACGAGCCAGATCTGGAGGAACTTTAGGTAGGCAATCAATATTTCGAGGAGGGTTATTAATTTGTTGCTTTTTATCACAGCTTTATTTTGGATAATTTAACTTTTAACTTTTAACTTTTTGAAAATAAGTTAATTTTAAACTCTTTGTCTCACATTATGCAAATAAACTATAGAAAATAAGTTGTTCTCTACAGCTATAGCATGAGAAAATGACGATGCGAAGCATATTAACATCGGGCATGTATCAGTTAGTTTTGATCTCTATTGTTGGCAGCTTAAAGGTCTTTCTGAACAACACTAGCTATTTCTCACAAAGGTACCGTCTGTTCTCGCCATTACTAGCAAGGTCAAATTGAGATCTTTTTGTAAATAGAAATAGCCTTTATGATGAGAGGCTCTTGTTTTACTAGAATGACTGCGACCACCTTAATAATTCATGCATGTGGATGATGGAACATGGACAGGCCCGTCGTCCTATCGAAGTGAATAATACAGCAGAGTTATGAAAAGTTGAAGGGGCATACAATAAAGGTAACATATCACTTGTAATTGAACATTAAATATTAAAGTAATGGAACCCCTTTCTCAAAAAAAAAAAAAAGTAATGGAGCCCACCGTTAACGTGAAAGACGGAATATTAGTACCAAAACATTATTATTCCGCTAACAAAAGCCTTCCCAGCATAACATATTCATTCAACTACACGTGACGTGATATGCTCTTCCGGAAGAAAAGACGCGCAATAGAGAAATGCCATTATGTGGTTGAGAAAGTTTTTAGATGGATGCTTAGCTGGGTTGGCGAGAAAGACATGGAGGATCAAGCCAGGCATCTCTTTCAGTCGTCCTATCGAAGTGAATAATACAGCAGAGTTATGAAAAGTTGAAGGGGCATACAATAAAGGTAACATATCACTTGTAATTGAACATTAAATATTAAAGTAATGGAACCCCTTTCTCAAAAAAAAAAAAAAGTAATGGAGCCCACCGTTAACGTGAAAGACGGAATATTAGTACCAAAACATTATTATTCCGCTAACAAAAGCCTTCCCAGCATAACATATTCATTCAACTACACGTGACGTGATATGCTCTTCCGGAAGAAAAGACGCGCAATAGAGAAATGCCATTATGTGGTTGAGAAAGTTTTTAGATGGATGCTTAGCTGGGTTGGCGAGAAAGACATGGAGGATCAAGCCAGGCATCTCTTTCAGTGAAATAATGTTCTGTTTTATTTCTGGCGACACTGGTATGCCTAAAGACTCCAGTGCACCACCATCCGAGATGATGTTCTGTATTAACAACCAGGTAACTTGGGCAATACACCCCCAGGCCCCAGCCAACACTGATGATATGGGCCCTATGGCGGAATCCTAGTTCCAAAACACAATCTATGCATCACTATTAGGGAAAAAAATTTCAAAGTAGGAAGCAAACAAAGTGTTTCTTCGACACCCCCATCTATCCCATGCCTTTTTGCTTTTGCATCCACACCGCACGCACATTAGCAACAAAAAGGGGATTACCCCAGCAGAAGTACAATGTGTGGATTCAAATGAAGTTACAAAACAACATTCAACGAAATTTTAATTTAACAAGATCCATTCCTATAATCAAACTATACATAAATTATGCATAGGTTATGTTAGAAAATAGAGGTCGGGTCTTGGTTTCATGGTAAGTGCCATGCACCCAAAGCAACATGTCATGGGTTCAAGTAAGGCTATCACATAATCACTTCTCTCAAACCCCATAGAAGTGGGAATTCTGACTCTCTGAGCACTGAATGCGGTACCCTTTATGCTAGAAAATATGCAAGAGGCTGTGCCATTTAGTACAAAGAAGAGAGCTGTGTATTGCAGAAGTACCAAGGTCAATATCACCCACACGTGCAATGAATGATCAAAATACTAGCAAAGCTATTTACTTGATTGGGGGGACATCAATCTATTTTCATCAGCATCATGCTTTGATGTAGCATCCCCACCCATCAATTCCTGAAAGCCCTCAACCTTCACTGGTGGAGCTCTAACAATGCCCATGCTCCTGCAGGCACACAGGAAATTCACAAAAATGCAGTCAGGAATTTCTTATACTAAACAACCATTGGTGGAAAGCATTCTTCTTTGGGGTTTTTCTTACTGTGTCTGGACTTGGGGAATTTGAAGCAAAGTCATCTGTCTAAATTGAGTGCCAGTTTGAGCATGGAGATTTGATATTGCAGCAATTTGTTGTGCCCGTAACTGCATCTGGGGATGATGTCTAGCATTGATAGTGTTGAAGGAATTACCATCCATTGGTAATTCTCATTGTTATTAATACCGTTTCGAACCCCGTTTCGGTTTGTCTAGTGGAATGGAATATTTCGGTACTGGCCGATTTCGGCGTACCGTTTCAGGGTGTTTCGAGGTTCTTAAAAAATAATTTATATATATTCTTGTTGAACATAAAATTGTCAATTCTAATAAATAAAAAACTAAATATCAAATAATACAAATCATTTAGTCTTAACTCTTAAGTCTTAAACATCAATATAAAATCAATTTAACATCACACAATAAAAAGATTTATAAGACAATAACTAAATATCAAAAAATACAAGATTTACTCATCCTTCTCATCATCATCTATGAGAGAAGGATCAAATTCATCATCAAAAGAACTCCCAAGAACTACCATCACCCATTAAACCTTTACACTTTTTTTTTTCTTTTTTTCTTTTTTTAATAATAGGCCAAATCCAGTACCGGCCGGAATTTGCATCTTGGCCGGAATTGGCCGGAATTGACCGGAATGACCGGAATGGCCCGGAACAGGCCGGAATTTGACCCGAGATGGAACGTGGGGTATTTCGGTACCGGTTTGCATACCGGTACGAAAAATTCCGGCCGTTCCGGCCGGAACGGAACGGAATCAATAACAATTACTAATTCTGATGGGCTTTCAATCTTGACTTGTACCATTGGTCTGTCCTCCACATCCATAACAGGGCGAGGAGTGGATGGTTGGCGTCTTCGGATTCTATCCAACTGCTGCTGCTGCGGCTGCTGCTGAAAAGTCAAATTTTAGGGATGAACAATTGGCTGCATCTGCGGATGTATTTGTCTAGGCATCTGTACGTTCACCAAAAATTATAATGAAATCAGCATGCTAATAATGCCGCACTAGATCCTTGACAAATTGGAATATATATATATATATATAAAACCATACAAGTCAACATTGAAAATCTACCAACACCTAAAACTTGAAAATTTACGGGAAATAAACAATATGACAATGGGTGCAAAAATGTTCATAAAAAACACCATTCTTTGAACAATCCTCTGAGGTATGGAAAAAGCGGGGTGGCAGTTTGTTAAAAGTTTGATACCATAACTTGATATATAGGAAAAGATCCAACTACAAATTAGAACCAGCTAGCTGAATTTGCAATTCTCTAAACAATTCATCAAACTATACAAGGAACCGAGGCAACAGGCAAGTAAAATTCAGAGAACCAAATGTCAATGCACATACCTGCTGGGCTATTCGAAGGGAATTATGCTGCAGTGACTGCAGCTGCGACTGGATTCCCTGAAGTTGCTGAGTTTGCTGTACCAAATTATTGGAGCCATCCTTTACATGCTCCGCTAAAGGGCCCAAATTACTCGTGAGAAAAGAGAAATATGTGAGATTAAATTACCATTTATCTTACTAATGTAAAAGACAAGCACGCTCAAATTTGAAACAATTTATACCTAAAAGAAGTGAGAGACTAAATTTGAAGAGCAAAACCAATTTCCTTATATTTTGACCCTTTCAGACTTGTTACCTAGATCTTTTCACAAATTATGCCATATGGCATAATAGAGGTTTGTGGACAATGATTTGCCATGGAGCCTGTTTAACGTATAGGCTATTCAATAAAATATATAACCATTTAAAGCATATTGTTTGGTCTAATCAAGCCTTCACAAAATTATGCAATCAGTTATGGTAACTAGATCAGACCTGCTAAAAACATGTCATCTCTTGGCCATTAAATGTGCCATAATGGTATAAAGTTGCTGCAAAGGTGGGTTCCAGCAGGGTATACTTGAACTAGATTGCAAGTGGAAGGGCAGGTACTTGCACTCCAAATTAGATGGGCTTTAATGGTAAGTTAGTAGTTACACACACTCTATAACTATTATCTTATAAATAGTTGATTCTTATTAGTCTTCTTTTTTTCTTTTTTCACGGCTGTTCAATCTCTAAGTTTATTCTTATTGCTTTCTCTTCATTCTTTTCCTCCATTCAAATCAGGGTTAAAAGTATGATATTCGTTTGCCTCTGTGATAATCTATGTACATCTATAGTACATTTGGTATGCTGTAATAGCTCTTGTAATTGAATAGTTATTCATATGTAATATCAATTCAGTCATTTGGTTACATCTTTATTACATAGATTAGTTATTACATTGGAATAACTATTCTTTAAATTGAAGAATAGTTACTCCTCTTTAAAATGGATGTAATAGTTATTCCTTAGTGTATATAATAGGTTTTAAAATTAATATATTTCCAAAAATATAAAGTTTTCTTATACATCGTATTTTACAAGCTTTCCATATGTAAGAACCAAACTTATGAATAGTAATAGTTACTCCATTACAATGTGATCTATTCTCAGTAATAAAGATTATTGTAGGGGTACGATTTGTAGTCCAAGTCTTAAAGATATGGGATATGAGCCCAATGAGCCTAATACAATGAATTTGTAGAGAGTAGGTGGAAGAGCTAGGCTATTTGCGAATTAAACAACGGCTAGTAAGGATTTAAAAGATGAACAAATACAAAAACACACTTAAAACCCAATAAAATTGGTGTCAGAGGAGATGAACTATGAATTGAACCATTGTTCCTGAAAGCTAATACAATCCTTAGTGCTCCCGTAATTCTTTTTCTCTCCCCCTTCACTATATTTTTTGATCCCCTTCTTATGGAAGATCTTTTACATTATATAGTTCCCTTTCAGACCATCTTAATCGTACACTTGTCAATCACCTAAGCCTTCACTGAGTACATGTCCCATCAGGCATCTTTTTTAGCTCTCTGTAAATGGTGGTAGTTGAGACTACACTGTTCAGGGTCTTCTCCACATAAATGCGGCCAGAAAGGTTGCTGCAGTGCATTTAATGCAGTGGTAGTAGCTTTTCTTTTAGATATTTCTATATTCTTATCACCTTTGTACATGCCTGAAGTTCATCCTTATCGTTGGAACTTCCTGAGAGGTCACCTAAACCGCCCAAGTATCTCCTTGACTGATATTCATCATATCTGAGAAGGATATACTCCTCAGACTATATTCCTCCATCCTAACCTTACGTGATTCTCAACTTTAGACCTCTCCCAATCATTTACTCCTCCTCAGACATTTTCACGTCCTCGGATAAGGCCCAAAGCCCAATATACAAGTTTAGGCTCTTATCCCCACAATAGCCCCTCAAAATTTTAATTTTTCCCTCGCATCCGAGGTGAAAAAATAGGATTTTGACCTACCATAGAAATGAGGGCTAGAAATGTAAAAATACCTGAGTTTACACATGTGGGAGCCTAGTTTTAGGTGCTTCATCATTGCTACTGACGTTTCGAAATTCATGAAGTGTCATTAATTGCTCCAGGCGGCACTGTGTCTTTGGCATCTAACGATGAAACATTGATCCAACGGATGACATTTTTCCTCAAGGTTTGGGCGGGATCACTCCCACTCATTTTCTGCTCTCTATATAAAGTTTCAAAGGAGATCATTTTTCCTTTACTTCACTATCTCTCAGACTCTCTAGCGAACCCAAGCATTCAAACTACCAAAATCCATTGATTCCTCGAAATTTTACTTCTTTAGAGATCTTTGAAAACCCTTCTAAAGATTTCAAAGGTCATCCTCCGCTTTAGTTTGTGTAAGTTCTAACTTCTTCGACCCCTTCTTTTTCTCCTTGACCCACTTCCTCGGCCTTCAAATTTTCATTTCCTAGTTGTCGTTTTCAGTATTTTCCTTTTTTATTTATCCGAAATGGGTAGATTTAAGTATTTAATGGACAGCCCTGCCATGATAGAGATGTTTAAAGAGACGTATCACATACTGCAGGAAGTAGTCCTGCGGTACTGTCCCCCGGAAGGAATAACAACTAATCGAGAAGTGGGAAAAGTCATAATCCCTATGATAGCCTTCATAGATGGAGGCATAACTCTCCCCATGGGTCGCATTATGAGAGATTGCCTTCGTAACCATAGGCTTTGTCCCCACCAGTGCGGACCTAACCTCTTTAGGATCCTAGGAGCGGTTGATGCTCTAGACAAGCACTTAGGCTTGAGGCTTACCTTGCTCGACGTAGTCCATATGTATGAGTGTCATAAACAAAAAGGGCGAGATTTTACCTTAAATCCTGATCCGACATCGTAAGGCTCATCTCTTGTCTTCCCAAGTCTAACAAGGGGATGAAAGACGACTACTTGATCGTCTCAGGAGTGTGGCATGACGGTCTTCATTGCCCAACCCAACTAGGAGAGCCAGGTGGGATATCATAGATTTAAGTTCCCTAACAATAGATTTAGGTTCTTCATCATCAGCTTTGTTCTACTTCACTTTGTATTGATGTTTTACTTTATAATTTCTGATTGTGCTTAGCTCTGTTGTGGTATTGACAAATAAAAGGCACGTTGCTCCTCGACTCAGCTTGACTAACATAGCAACCCTTAATTACCTACTTATATCTTAGATTTTTGTGAGTGAAGATGGGCAACTTCAAGCTGTCCATTTAATTTTGGATTTCAAACCCCTTTCAAACAATTTTCAAGAGGTCGGCAACGCTATAAGGGCGAACAATTATCGATTAGCTCGGATAGACATATCTCGTCCTAATTCCTTGGCTCCGCACAAACTTCCACCAGTAGAACAACCAGTCCCACAAGGTGTTCCCCTGCACACCTTCCAGTTCAATAGGTTCCCTTTGATGTAGCCGTAGTTAGAGAAGGAGTTGCTTACTCGACCTCTTCACTAGAGGAACAAATTGACAAGTTCCACTTTGAAGAAGATGAGCCTAGAGAGGTTCAGGTGATTCCCCTCTCGGATGCTAAGGAAAAGTTCAACAGGCAATCCAGCATTCACGCCCCCATTTTAATAACTGCCCTTTCAGACAACTCCACAAAAGAGGAAGAAGAAATGGCTTTCAATACAAGCAGCAAGAGTCTAAGGGACCTTATGAAGGCAAGGAACAAAGTTTCTGAACCAAAAAAAGCCAATATGTCCCAGCCTACAGCCAATCTTCCCCCACCCCCTCCTCAGCTTTCCACCGACCTCGAGCTAAAACCGATTCCAGAGTTGAAGAAGAAAAGCCCAAACGAGGCATTTAAAGAAAGAGAGGTGGTCCCTACGAAGGGGAACAAACAACAAAAGGTGGTTAAAATCCAGTGAGGCAGAAGATCCTTTTCAGTCGAGAGCAGAGAGGATCTCCTAGCGGCTGATGTGCGCTGACAACTGCGCACATGGTCCCCTAAGCTAGACGTAAATGGCACCCCCATCGCTTGGGATGCCTCAATCAAAAATTACCAGGGAGGGCAGGCGAGTCATATTGCCAAGGCCTTGGAGTAGCCATTTCTCCTGCCCAGAGACATGAAAGCTTACAGGTGCTTTAATCACTCTGAGCTCTTCTTATCCCTTAAAAGGGATTTGACTATGGTAAGTGATTTGACCTACTCCTTTATATAAATACTTAATCACTTCAACATATCTATTATTATATTTCACTCGAAACTTTCCTATTCCTATTGTGCAGATTACCCAGCAGGTTTACGTGGCCGAGGAATGGGTCAAGGATGCCTGTAACAAGGCCAGGGCAGAGGCCCATTCTGGGTCTGAGGTTGAGAAAACCTTGGGGAGCCTTAAGGAAGATCATGCATAGCTGTCTGAACAATTGAAAGAAGCGATTAAGGCTAGGGACAGCATTGATGCAGGCTTAAAAACTGTAGAGAGACAAGCCAAAGATCAACGCCAAAAGTTGCATTTGACTGAGATTGATTTGGCAATAGAAAGGCAACTGGTGAAAGATCTTCGAGCTGAACTCCAGAATGTGAAAGATGCGACCCAGTTAGCAAAAAAGGCAATGGAAGCGGAAAAATCAGCGTCTTATTTGCTCGGCGTGGAAGAAACGAAGATAAGGCTAGCCGAGGAACTTTCAGGGGTTTGCCAGAAATACACGGCGTAACATAGGGCAAGGCCCTTGACGTTGCAGGAGTCCCAATAAACTTTGTTCTGAGGCAATCTAGGAGCATATATTATCACCCAGAAATTCGTGAGCTTCCAGATTCTGACTCCTTCCCTCCTCAGCATCTTCCAGAGGCATCAACGCAGCCCATTATAAGCCAAGCTGTTCTTAACCCTGCTGAGGCTTTAAAGGGGTCCAGCCAGACAATGGATTAGGGTAAGGAGGTTAGGGGAGTTCAAGAGAAGGAGAAAATTCAGGAGAAATAAGTTGCTTCCAAGGACAAAGCAAAAGATAAACAGGTTGACTCTAAGTCCAAGGTAACTGCTTCTTCTCAATCATTTCAAGCCGCCAATCCCTCAACCCCAAAGACCACAACCCCAAAGCCCAATAGTTAATGAATGTATTTTTATTTTTATTTTAGAGAACTGCTATTTAGAACAATGTATTCTCTTTCTCTTATGTTAATGAATGTATTTCTTTTCCCATTTCCTATGTCTTCACTATTGCGGATAGTATTGCTTTGTTGCTACCTTAATTTGAACAGAATCAACAATAACATCCTGCTAATGATGAAAATAACTTAGCTAAGTATTGACCTAAACTAGTTCGTATAAGAATTAGTAATAAACTTCGAAAGATAAAGATGCTTTTTGCATTTTTTGATATTTAAGCAAAAAGTTAAGTGCTTTACCTAACCTTTATCAAGGATGCCATTGAGTGTTAATTCAAACCTAGCACGTGATCTGAGGGATCTAATCTTAGGATCCGTTTAAAGACTTACAAAAACTGTAATGGAATGTTAACTAACTCATATCATCTGGTCCGAGGACTTCAAGCATGATTGAATTTAAGTTTAAATACTTAAAAAGATTGTAATGAAGTGTTAACTAACTCATATCATCTGGTCTGAGGACTTCAGGCATGATTGAGTTTAAATTTAAACACTTAAAATAATTGTAATAGAGTATTAACTAACTCATATCATCTGGTCCGAGGACTTCAGGCATGATTGAGTTTAAGTTTAAACACATAAAAGAATTGTAATAGAGTGTTAACTAACTCTTATCATCTAGTCCGAAGACTTCAAGCATGATTGAGTTTAAGTTTAAACACTTAAAAATAATTATAATGGAGTGTTAACTAACTCATATCATCTGGTCCGAGAACTTCAGGCATGATTGAGTTTAAGTTTAAACACTTATAAGGATTGTAATGGAGTGTTAACTAACTCATATCATCTGGTCTGAGGACTTTAGGCATGATTGAGTTTAAGTTTAAACACTTAAAAGGATTGTAATGGAGTGTTAACTAACTCATATCATCTGGTCTGAGGACTTTAGGCATGATTGAGTTTAAGTTTAAACACTTAAAAGGATTGTAATGGAGTGTTAACTAACTCATATCATCTGGTCCGAAGACTTCAGGCATGATTGAGTTTAAGTTTAAACACTTATAAGGATTGTAATGGAGTATTAACTAACTCATATCATCTGGTCCGAGAACTTCAAGCATGATTGAGTTTAAGTTTAAACACTTAAAAGAATTGTAATGGCAATAGAAAATACAAAAACCTTCATATAATAGATAAGAATATTGATGAAGGGAAACTCGTTAATAATAATACCTTTTGAGGTTATTTACATTCCATTGGCGTGGCACTACATGATTATCCAAATCTTCTAGAAAATATGCTCTGATGCTAGCCCTTGAGGTAATACGATAGGGTCCTTCCCAATTGGGTCCTAACTTTTCCCAAGCTTAGTTCTTTGCAGTGCTCACAACTTTCCTTAGTACGAGATCACTAGGGACTAAAGGTCTTAGCTTCACGTTGACATCATAACCTTGTTTAAGCTTATGTTGGTAATAGGCCAATTGGACCATTGCATTTTCCCTCCTTTCTTCAATCAAGTCCAAATTCTTCTCTAGTAACTTGTTGTTGATATTCGGATTGAACGAACTAGTTCTTAACGTCGGGAAACCAATTTCTGAAGGGATGACAGCTTCAGCCCCATAAGTCATTGAAAAGGGAGTCTCCTCGGTAGATCTGCAAGGAGTGGTTCGATATGTCCAAAGAACATATGGTAGTTCTTCCACCCATTTTCCTTTTGCGTCATCTAGCCTTTTCTTTAATCCACTCACTATGACCTTGTTAATAGCCTCTGCTTGTCCATTCCCTTGGGGATAAGCAGGGGTGGAGTATCTGTTTGTAATTCCCAATTCACTGCAATAACTTCTAAACATTTTGCTATCAAACTGAAGGTCATTGTCTGAGATGAGGGTGTGAGGAATCTCAAACCGAGTGACAATGTTTTTCCAAACAAATCTTTTTGCATCCATGTCTCTGATGTTAGCTAGTGATTCAGCTTCGACCCATTTGGTAAAGTAGTCTGTGCCGACCAGCAAATATCTCTTGTTTCCTATTGCTTTAGGGAATTGACCCACAATATCTAAACCCCATTGGGCAAAAAGCCAAGGGCTGGAGAATGGATTAAGGATTCCCCCAGGTTGATGTATATTTAATGCGAACCGTTGGCACTGATCACATCTTGTCACATCTTGTCACATATTCTTAAGCCTCTTTTTGCATATTTGGCCACCAATAGCCCTAAGTGATGGCTCTATGTGCTAGGGATCTACCACCAGTATGGCTTCTGCAAATTCCTTCATGCAACTCCTCTAGGAGCTATTCCGTCATCTCAGGATGTACACACAACAAATATGGCCCTGAAAAGGAACGATTATACAATTTCTAGTTCTTGAACAACCAAAACCTAATAGCCTTCCTTCGTACTTTGTTAGCTTCTAACCTTTCTTCAGGCAAAGTATCCTCCTTCAAGAATTGAATTATAGGGTCCATCTAACTTGGCCCTGCGTTGATTTGATGGACTCGGACTGTCTCTCTTCCTATCTCTAGGGGTTTGTACAAGTCCTCAATGAGGATAAACCCGAGGCAGATCCTGCGCCGAGGAGGTTGCAAGCGTGGCTAAAGAATCAACATATGCGTTACCACTTCTAGGGATGTGCAGCAAGTTGAAAGATTTGTACTCTGATTGTAGACATCTAACTTGACTCAAGTACCCCTGCATTCTTTTATCTTTCACCTCGAATTTTCTTTTTACTTGGCCGACAACTAGTCTTGAGTTCGAGAACACTTCCACTGACTTTCCTCCCATTTTTTGAACCATTGTCATTCCCATTAATAGAGATTCATATTCGGCCTCATTATTTGTGGCTGTGAAGTTCAGCCTCAATGACTTTTCAATAACGATTTTCTTAGGGGATATTAGCACTAGCCCCACTCCAGAACCTTTCTAATTTGCTGCACCGTCGACATATACCTCCCAGAATGAGGGGCCTCGTTGAAAGATCATGCCAACCAATTTTTCATCCATGTTCTGTACTGGTTTCAACTCTTCTAATAGGGGTTCAGTGAACTCGACCACCAGATCTGCAAGGACTTATCCCTTCATGGAGGTACGAGACATGTTCTTGATGTCAAAAGCCCCTAGAACTGTATCCCATTTAGCTATTCTCCCTGTGTACTCAGCACTTCAAAGTATGGCTTTAAGCGGAAGCTGGGTAAGGACAACAATCGTATGTGCTTGGAAATAATGAGGCAGCTTCTGTATACCAAGCACTATTGCTAGGATGGCTTTCTCCAGTGGCAGATAATGAACCTCGGCTTCATGCAATGACTTACTCACGTAATAAAATGATTGTTGTACACCGCAATCAACTTGTATCAACACCAAACTTACAGCATAAGAGGCCACAGCAATGTAGGCAAACAGGACTTCATCTGGCTCAAGACTTGACATAATTAGTGACCGAGCTAAATAGTCTTTAAGTTGCTGAAAAGCTAAGGCACATTCTTCAGTCCACTCAAAACCCTTACACTTATTGATCAACAAGAAAAAAGGTCTGCACCTATCCGCTGATCGAGAGATAAATCGGTTCAAAGCAACGACCATTTCAGTCAATTTTTGGACTTTTTTGAGATTCTGAGGTGGTTGCAAATTGTTAATGGCCTTTATATGGTCAGGATTGACCTCAATCCCCCTGTGAGTTACCATATAACCCAAGAATTTACCTGACCCTACGCCAAACATGCACTTGGAAGTGTTTAGACGCAACATGTACCTTCTAAGAACTTCAAAAATGTTTCCAAGGTCTCCCACATGCTCCAAAACAACCTTACTTTTCACCACCATGTCATCTATGTAAATCTCAATATTCTTGCCCAACTGTAACTCAAACATCTTCATCATCATTCTTTGGTAGGTAGATCCAGCATTTTTCAAACCAAATGGCATCATTTTGTAGTGATAATTACCAATGGGGATGACAAAAGCAGTCTTCTCCTAATCATCCAGAGCTAAAGGTATTTGATGATAACCTTGATAGGCATCTAGGAAGCTCATCCAAGGATGGCCTACAGTCGCATCCACTAGTTGGTCTATTTTAGGCATAGGGAATGGGTCTTTAGGGCAGGCCTTATTCAAGTCTGTGAAATCTACGCATACTCACCACTTCCCACTCTTCTTTTTCACCACCACAGTATTCGCTAACCATTCAGGATAAAAAAAATAAAAATAATAAAAATAAAAATAAAAAAAACAACTTCCTTAATAGCCCCAGCTTGCTTGAGCTTGGTTATTTCCCCTCGTATGGCATCAATGTGCTCCTTGGAGGGGCGCCAAGGGTTAACATTCAGGTAGTGACAAATGAATTCTAGATTCACTCTTGGGGCTTCATAAGCATTCCAGACAAACACATTAACATTTTTTTTTAGAAATTCTATCAGCTCCTCTTTCTCTTGAGAAGGCAATTGAGACCCAACCTGAAAGAACTTTTTTGGATCGTCCCCGATAGCAACTTTTACTAAATCTTTACACCTCGCCTCCTCGGCTGAATCATTGATAGGCGATGCCGGAGGTTTTAACTGCTATAAATCTTCTCCAGCATGGGCCGATGACTCAACCTCGGGCTTATGCTGAATGGCAGCCACTAAGTATTGTCTGGCCACAGATTAATCTCCCAAAATTTCCTTAACCTGGCCTTTAGAGGGATACTTAACCTTCTGATGTAGAGTAAAGGAAACAGCCCCTAGCGTATGAAGCCAAGGTTTGGCCACGATTGCTGTATAGGGTGAATATGCGTCTACAACAATGAAATCTATCTCTACTACTTCCGGACCAGTTTGCACAAGTAATCATATTTGGCCCTTCGGGACAACGACCTTTCCGTCGAAACTCACTAAGGGGGAACTATAGGGTGTTAAGTCCTCGGGTTTTAAGCTCAGTCCCTTATAAAGGTCAGGGTACATTATCTCAGCTCCACTGCCTTGGTCCACCATCACCCTCTTCACATCATACCATCCAATTCTGAGGGTAATTACTAAAGTGTCGTCATGGGGTTGGATAGTTCCAATCTTATCCTCATCTGAGAAGCCCAGGACTGGTGGAATTTCCATTTTAACCATCTTCGGATCCTATCTCGCTCCACCTCTGATCTTCACCTAATTGTGGAAGAGGNCATACACAAATTAATACAATAAGAAGTATACTACCACCCTATTAAACTATACACATATATACAACAACTTCTTCATCACAAACGCAAAACGAAAAGAAGAAAAAATCCATTGCACCATATTGAAAGACCATAATATTACTTACAAACAGAAAAAAGAATCCAAATTTGTGAACATAACACTACAATATACTATGATATTAAAACTCCAATTATAAAAGTAGATTTAAAACAACAACCATATATTTGCTGTAACTAGTAAACACACACAAGGGAAATATAAATTATTTAAATATTTATAAGATACAATTGTACTAAGCATAGATATAAATTATTTTATAAACCTGCTCCATATCTATAAAGAAAAGAAAAAAAAGAAAATGAAAGAAGAGAGACATATAATTCAGTATGAACAATGTAATGAATAACTAACCTCAATGTACTCCACACCAATTTTGCTAAGATTATCAGGAATGTTGTATGATGAAAGCAAGCAGATTACTCCATCTCGCTCAGTTTCCACTAAACAAATTCAAACCCATAGCTCAGTTTCCATACAAAAAAAATTCAAATTGATTATTACCATTTTAATATCTATTTAAAATATTGAAGATGTAACTCACTCTAAAAAATATTATCGTCAAAACACACTACTAAACTTAGTTACAAAGTTCCAAACCTAATACTTATCTAAGTGTGTGCACAAACTCAATTATAGATACAAAAGAAACACAGCTAAAACAGCACATATTAAAATAATAACCCAACAATAAACTATTGAAGTTAGACGTTATTATTGCTCTTTGGTATAATGGTGTTTTTGTTAAGGAGTGAAAAGAAGTGGAGCAACTATTAAGACAAAGAATTCCATTAGTATGATTATAATGAAAGTGGCAGAACACAAAATGCTTTACAAAATACCAAGTCTTCACACATTGTTTGTTTGTATAAAAGGGATGGATATAGGTGGCTAAGAAAGTGAGTCCACTTAGAAGCACTTTGCTTCATGGAATGAGATATTCTCCAATTACTAATTCTCATGGCTGTGACTTGGCTCATGAGTTGTAAGTGCACTAACTTCTAATGGTTTTCTAGTTTTTTTTTAGGAAAAATAAAAAACTTCTAATGGTTTTCTGGTATTGTGCCATTTTAGAATCGACAATGAAAATAGGACCTACATCTAAAAAAAAAATGGTATTGCAGATTAGGATAATTAATTGTTACTTCAGTCCAAAGACATGGGTAAATATTTTATTATAGATGATTAAGATCAGAATTTTTAAGTGAAAGAACTAACAATCTTCCATCGAATCAGATTCCTTTTCCTGCAATTTTTTTAGAAAGGACCTTCTGTAGATCATGCAAGAAACTTTAAGTTTACCACAAAAGGGGGAAAATTTTCAGCACCCTCCAATTTCTCATGCTAACAAAATGGAACCTTGGTAAATTTGGAACGCTAATAAGTTCCTTCTCTTTTATGAGGGTATTGATAGATCAAGTAACAATTACAACTTTCTTTAACTGTTCTCTGTAACCTATTGGTACCTTTACCTATTTATTTACTTTTTGATTGGTAATTAGTACAAACAGAAATTGAGCCACTTAATAAGGTAGGGATTTTCGAGGGTTAAGGCTATATCCATTGTTTTGCAAAAATAACCTTTTCCATTGAAATGGAAATTGAACACTACAATATACTATGATATTAAAATCCAAGCATAAAAGCAAATTTAAAACAACAACCGTATATTTGCTGTAACTATTAAACATCAGAAGAAGTAAAGGAAAATCCATAAAGCTGGATTGTTGGGGTCATCTATATATATATATATATATATATTCGATTGAGAGTGAAAGAAGACCAGCTATTTCAAGCCTAACCTAATCTTTAAAACCTCAATAGTTCTTTTTTTTTTTGCTTGGAAATAGTTGATCATAGTGGATTTCTTTAGGTTTTAACAATTATGCATAAAATAGCATTGTTTAGGAACACAACCTTTTTTTTACAAATTGAAGTATTTTTTTTTTTTGCTAAAACTAATATAACTAAACTAAAATTCAAAAAAAGCTAAGAAATCCAACTATTCTAAGTCTGAACTTGAAACAATCAAAACATAAACCTACTAGAACTAAAATTTGAGTTTCATGAGTTCTTTAAATGTAAACAGAACACTAAAATAGTTAGAAATTAGATGTACATATATTATCACAGAGGCAAACGTTACAATTCAAATTGAAAGAACACTAAAATAGTTAGAAATTAGATGTATATAGATTATCACATAGGCAAATGAATACCATACCTTTAACTCTAATTCGAATGGAGGAAAAGAATGAAGAGAAAGCAATAAGAATAAACCTAGAAATTGAATAGCCGTGGAAAAAAAAAAAAAGACTAATAAGAATCAACTATTTATGGATAATAGCTATAGAGTTCGGATTCAAAAAAAATAATAATATTACCTTTGGGCCGGTTTCGACGGGTTGGATTGGGTGCATTGCCGACTGACATAGTTGATGTGCCATGGGCTAGATGAGACCCACGACAAATGGGGCGTCGTTTTTGGTTGTAGAGGTTGAATGTGAGTGGTTTGCGGCAAATGGAGGCACCATTTCTGGTTGGACAGGTTGGATTTGGGTGGTGGGTGGTTTGAGGAAGGAGATCGATTCCGAGGAAGATGTCTGTTGAGTATGGTGGGCATGGTACGATGCTTTGCTTTGGTTTGCCGTGATATATATATATATATATATAGATGACCCCAACAATCCAGCTTTATGGATTTTCCTTTACTTCTTCTGATGTTTAATAGTTACAGCAAATATACGGTTGTTGTTTTAAATTTGCTTTTATGCTTGGATTTTAATATCATAGTATATTGTAGTGTTCAATTTCCATTTCAATGGAAAAGGTTATTTTTGCAAAACAATGGATATAGCCTTAACCCTCGAAAATCCCTACCTTATTAAGTGGCTCAATTTCTGTTTGTACTAATTACCAATCAAAAAGTAAATAAATAGGTAAAGGTACCAATAGGTTACAGAGAACAGTTAAAGAAAGTTGTAATTGTTACTTGATCTATCAATACCCTCATAAAAGAGAAGGAACTTATTAGCGTTCCAAATTTACCAAGGTTCCATTTTGTTAGCATGAGAAATTGGAGGGTGCTGAAAATTTTCCCCCTTTTGTGGTAAACTTAAAGTTTCTTGCATGATCTACAGAAGGTCCTTTCTAAAAAAATTGCAGGAAAAGGAATCTGATTCGATGGAAGATTGTTAGTTCTTTCACTTAAAAATTCTGATCTTAATCATCTATAATAAAATATTTACCCATGTCTTTGGACTGAAGTAACAATTAATTATCCTAATCTGCAATACCATTTTTTTTTTAGATGTAGGTCCTATTTTCATTGTCGATTCTAAAATGGCACAATACCAGAAAACCATTAGAAGTTTTTTATTTTTCCTAAAAAAAAACTAGAAAACCATTAGAAGTTAGTGCACTTACAACTCATGAGCCAAGTCACAGCCATGAGAATTAGTAATTGGAGAATATCTCATTCCATGAAGCAAAGTGCTTCTAAGTGGACTCACTTTCTTAGCCACCTATATCCATCCCTTTTATACAAACAAACAATGTGTGAAGACTTGGTATTTTGTAAAGCATTTTGTGTTCTGCCACTTTCATTATAATCATACTAATGGAATTCTTTGTCTTAATAGTTGCTCCACTTCTTTTCACTCCTTAACAAAAACACCATTATACCAAAGAGCAATAATAACGTCTAACTTCAATAGTTTATTGTTGGGTTATTATTTTAATATGTGCTGTTTTAGCTGTGTTTCTTTTGTATCTATAATTGAGTTTGTGCACACACTTAGATAAGTATTAGGTTTGGAACTTTGTAACTAAGTTTAGTAGTGTGTTTTGACGATAATATTTTTTAGAGTGAGTTACATCTTCAATATTTTAAATAGATATTAAAATGGTAATAATCAATTTGAATTTTTTTTGTATGGAAACTGAGCTATGGGTTTGAATTTGTTTAGTGGAAACTGAGCGAGATGGAGTAATCTGCTTGCTTTCATCATACAACATTCCTGATAATCTTAGCAAAATTGGTGTGGAGTACATTGAGGTTAGTTATTCATTACATTGTTCATACTGAATTATATGTCTCTCTTCTTTCATTTTCTTTTTTTTCTTTTCTTTATAGATATGGAGCAGGTTTATAAAATAATTTATATCTATGCTTAGTACAATTGTATCTTATAAATATTTAAATAATTTATATTTCCCTTGTGTGTGTTTACTAGTTACAGCAAATATATGGTTGTTGTTTTAAATCTACTTTTATAATTGGAGTTTTAATATCATAGTATATTGTAGTGTTATGTTCACAAATTTGGATTCTTTTTTCTGTTTGTAAGTAATATTATGGTCTTTCAATATGGTGCAATGGATTTTTTCTTCTTTTCGTTTTGCGTTTGTGATGAAGAAGTTGTTGTATATATGTGTATAGTTTAATAGGGTGGTAGTATACTTCTTATTGTATTAATTTGTGTATGCGTGTGGTGAGAGTTTTTTTTTTTTTTTTTAAGATTTATGAGAATATGTTTATTTTGAATATTTCCATAGATGGAAGTAATGACTGTGATGTTTGTAATCAATTCCATCAATTAGTTCACCAAGTGGATGATTTAACTAATGGATACAATTGATTTCTCAATCTTAATAATGAAATATGATATATATCAGTGCATGTATATGATATGGATTAAGTTTGTTTTTCTATCTTTGGTCTGAGAAGCAAGTGTCATTTGTCAATCTATTTCTTTTTCATTAATGATAGTAGTGACGTGTATTTCATTATAAATCAAATATCAGTAATTGCATGTATTTGTTGATTATGGACAACTAAGTTTCTACCATTGGTCTAAGAAGCATGTATCATATGTCAATCTATATTTTCATTATTAATAGCAATGATGTGTTATTTTATTCAATCCTTTGTTTCTTTTTCTTTTCCCTTCTTTATTTATTTATTTTATGTGTAAATAATTTATCAATTTTTTGTACCTATCTAGGTTTTTACATTTCTGGATTTTCCACTGATATAATTGAGTTAAAGTATTTGTTCATAAGCCAATCTTATGCTATCCATCCCAACTTTGTCAGGTTACTATTTTGTTACCCCATGATGATATATATATATATACACACACACACACACACACACACACACACAAGCAGCACCTTTAAAGGATTTTTTTTCATGAAATTTTTTATTTAATTGGGCTTTGGTTTTGTCAAATAACTCAAGTAAGTATTTTACACTAATGATAACGTGTCTATAGAGTGCATGTTGATTATCCGTGGTAATCATATTATAGATTTTATGATTTCTTAGCAAAAGAAGAGGAAGATGGAATTGATAATATTTTTTTTTTAATGCAAGCTTCATATCAATTTGAATTGTAACTTAATTTGTATAAATATTTTATATGTTAAGGATGCTATGCTCCCTTGGCGAAATTGGTGTGGGTAGATTTTTTGTAGCCCATGTGACCCAAGTGTTTAAAACTTTTTTCAACACAAACAAAAAATTGTGGAGTATAGCTTAACATTGTTAAAATTTTAGAAATGCCCTTCAGCACAGTGTTGATTAATTTTTCAGATCTAAATATTGTATTGCTCACCAACATTATTTTTGTCTTCAAACACATGAACATGTGGACATGCAAGGTATGATGCAGCTGAGACATTGATTAGATAAGATATATTCAAATACTTGCAAGGCTGGAACACTATAACTAAAAGTAATTGCATAAAACAATATGAAATCAATTAGAGGATTTAGTTTAGGCTTTTGCTTTTAATATCTGGGTTCCTTTGCCTCTATAAATTACTGGTCACTATGGAAAACACAAGTTAAAGTTAGCTAACAGCAGCAACTACAATGATGTAGGTGATTGTTTTTTCATCGGATAGAATCATTGAAATTTTTATGTTTAATCTATTTAATTCTTGAAGAAAATAACATATATAGGAAGAGTTCTCATTTTTTTTTATGAGGGTAAGTTGTCTACTCTCACAATCAAATTGTTTGATGATATGAAGGAGATTAAAAAAGAAAAATTTGCAATACACTACACTGTTTCATTAAAATATGCACTACACTACACTATTTCATTAAAATATGCACTTCACTGCACTGTTTCAAACTTTTTGCACTGCACTATTTCTCCTCTATTAATGTTTCTTGGCTAAAAATTGGATAGACAAAATTTAGCTACAAAATTTGTTGGAATCTAGAGCTACAACCTTACTTAATATCTTCTTATTAGAGGTAAATTTTGAAAATTCTACCATTAGATTATATCTTCTTCTTATATCCTCCATGCTTACAAAATTTCTAGAAAATCAAATATAAATAGTTATACCATCGATAAATTGTTTAAATTATTAGTTTTTGTAGTTTAAAATTATACATAAAATATAAGTTTATAGATTATATAGTATATAATATCCAATTGACACAAAATTTGACATGTGTATTAAGAGTGGAAAAAACATGCAATTTAACGATTAGATTTTCAAAACATGTAGTAATGCTTATTTTATTAAGTAAGATTGTAGTATTAGGTTACAACCAATTTTGTAACTAAACTTTGTCCAAATTAAATTCTTACTGTTTTGCAGGTAGGGATTTAGCATTTTAATATTTGGCTTATTTGGTAATACAACAACAAGATGAGGAAAGTCAGGTATTTACCAATCTTTCCTTTATTCTGTTATTAAAACCAAATGTAAGAGTACATTATGATTATTGTAATATATTACTCCATAATATTTGTATTTACCTCATTTTTAATATTACTTCATAATATTACATGTTTCATCTTATATTAGAGCCAATTTAGCTTTCAATAATTGAAATTAGAGAGATGTTTAAACTTGAACATGTTAACATTTGATTTAAAACTATCTTGTGCATTGAACGAGTTTGCAACTAGTTATGTTGAAAGCTATAATAGGACCACTAATTTTGGGTGTTTTGTAAAATGAAGAAGTAAAATAGATAAAGTAGCTTTTGTGAAGCCAAATTGCTAAATTTATGGCTCCACCAATGTAGATGCTCTTAATAAGTTAATAAATTTGAATTTTTTTTTTTTAATGAACATAAAAGTAGAACAGACCCCACCTTGTTTGTCATTGTTGTAGTACAAATGCCACACATAAAATATGTATAAATTATTGTCAAGTGACTTGTGTCTCAATGAGATCACCCAACATCCCCAAGGAGAGAAATTAGATATGAATCCCCCTCCACCAATTGTAATTAAAAAAAAAAATGCATAAATCATTGTAAAACTCTCCTTTTTCAGGAGAATTAATCCTTATCCAGACCAACTTTGACCACATCCAAAAAATTGGCAGATTTTGGAGAAATTTCAGGACTTTCATTTGCATTCTAATCATTCGCAAAATATATTCTTATATCAAAAAAATTTGGATCAGTAAAAGATTTTTGGCAAAAGTTGCCAACATTCAGCAAGAATGGTTAGCAATGATGGCTAGAAAACGTTGGCACCAAACAACACACAACAATTTTACACATGTGATATGCCGATCAAAAATAATAATTAGAGGGGAAAAAATCATTTCACAGTTACAGCATCTTAACCCGCTTTAATTTTTCTTAGAGTTCTTTTCTTGAAAGATACACGATTCAACAAACGCTTGAAAGGAAAAAAAAAAAAAAGTTCAATGAGATGTCCTTTTTAGTCTTGATTTCCCTGCATCAAGTATGGTTCATGAGTAAATCATTGGAATGGCTAAATTTGCAGCCTCCAAACCCCCGGGAAAAAAAAAATAAAAAAATAAGGGTGGGGGAGGAGTGGTCCAATTCAATTCAGACCAAGTCTCTTTCCAAACTCCTCAAATATCTTTTAATCGGATTTGAATTTTAAAAATCTAACCGTTAGATTTCATATTTTTTAGTTCTTAATACACGTATCAAATTTTGTCAATCAATTTATTTACTATATATCAATAAACTTATATTTTATGCATAATTTTATATCAAAAACTTGCAATTTAAAATTTATTGATACATAGTTATTGATATTTTCTTAAAATTTTGCAAGATGGAGGATATAAGAAGAAAATTAATCTAACAGTTAGATTTGTCAAAATTCACTCCAATAAAAAATATTGGAGAGTTTGAAGAATTATCTCCAAACAAGTTTGTAGATAAACATTTTCCAGTTGAGAGAGAGAGAGGGCTAGACTGAGCATTTAAAGTACAATCATCAAAAAATCCTGATAATAAGTCTCAGTCAAACAACCAAGGACACCATGACAGACTACAAAACTCAGAGCAAACAATTTTTAAAAGACCTTAAAATCCTATAGAAACAAGACTAGGACAGCTGACAATAAGATCACAATTTCATGCCCCACCACACCCCCCCCCCAAAAAAAAAATGGAAGCTGTGAATTCTGTCATTCAGAAGAAACTGGATCTACCTATGACTCAAAAAGCCTAATCTAAGCTTCAGAAATTGTGATTGTAAGAGCAGAAATGATGGCCTATCTTCAATAAAATTCTTTCAAATGTTACAAAAAAATTCACAGTTGTCACAATATACTAGAAATTTATACAAAAGAAAACCAAATGAAACATTAAAGAAGGATTAGGATAGCCTACACGAAACCGGCTCACAATATCATCATAGTCAAAAGCTATTCTAGCAGATTAGTAAATCTCCCAAAAACTAGATGCATGTGCAACTAAAACAACCTACATTTAAGATTCTAAAGTTTTGTTTGGTATGTTTAAATATGTTTTGTGACTAAAACTAGGATGATCAGGATGGACTAAATCTAAGATCAGCTATGCTTAAATGTGTTTGGAATACACAAATTTTCACAAAATTATCACAATGCAAAACTAAGTATAAATATGAGTGGTATGAAACCAATACTAAACACTAATTAGAGGTGTTACCTGATATAGATTGACTGCAGGTTGGATTATGAACCCTAGTATCAGCTTCTCCATCCCTTTGCTCCATTGTGAGCTCTATTGACTCATGATTTGCAATAGAAAAATCATCTATATTGTGAGACTCTGGAGTTGGAAGGCAATCAGCAAGTATAGCTGCATCATTGCCAGCATCCCTAAATTGTTCTCTCTTTGAAAAATGCTCTGGTAAAGGCAGATCATTCAAGGCCAAACATGTATTTTGTTCATTTGTAATATCTACCTCCATTGAAACTCCAGCCATTGCAATACCTAGTACTTGATCAGAAGATTCCCTCTAGAGTAGCTTTCTTTTTCTGGACTGCTACCTTAGGGAAATGCTTGACGATTGATAATTTACGAAAAAGGAAGATGTGGATTTTGGATTAGTGCTACATGTGTAAGAGAAATGGTGAATCGGTTGACCATCTATTCCTTCATTGTCCTTTTGCTATGGATCTATGGTCTATGGTTTTGGGTCTATTTGGAGTAACTTAGGTTATGCCGCACTCTGTTTGGGGCTGTTAGGGTGTTGGCAAGGCAGCTTTGGTCGTCATCAAAATGGTTATATTTGGTCCATCATTCCTCGTTGCTTAATGTGGTGTCTTTGGAGAGAGAGAAATAGTAGATGTTTTGAAGATAGTGAGAGATCTATTCCGGACCTCAAGCTACTTTTTTTCAGAACTTCAAGGGATTGGTTGTTTGCTTTGCAAAAACAATCATTCCCTTCTTTTATTGATTTCCTAGACTCTTGCAATTTTTGTATTTGATTTCTTAACCCTTGTTCACTCCCTGTGTACTAGGGTGTTCCTTTTTATATCAATATATCTTATTACTTATCCAAAAAAAAAACTTTTCGTACTCTCAGATTCTTCATTTGGAGAAGCAGGAAGACCAATATCCTCAGACTGTGTCAAAAGTTCTCTTTTAGCATCAACATCACAAGCAACATCTAACTCCAAGTCCCGAGTCAATGCCTGAAAAATTATGTTTTCATTTGGCAAATCATGCTTTTCTGCTACATTGAAGGCAAGAATCAGAGACCCATTTGGATTCTCCTTTTCTACTTTGGAGGTGGTTAGGAGTTATAATTTCCTCATAGTTAGTCAAAGCTCCTGCAGCATCATTTGGTGAGTATAAGTTCTGAGAATTTTCACAGCCAGAGGCTTGATGTATCAATGGAGTATCAAAGACAAAAGTTTGATCTGATTTTGGAAGATCAACACTGTCACACTGTTCAGGCAGTCCACTAGCTGCAGCAGGTACATAAACAATTTCAGCAGCAGAAAAAGAGATTTTTCCATTATCTAGAGGTTGGAGCATAGCCCCAGTTAGAGATATCAAAGCCTTGACTTGAAAACCATGTGATGTCATGCTGTCAATAACCAAAGCAAAATCAATGGTTTTCACGGTTTTTGATACTTTACTGGAGGCAGAAAAGGACTTCACCATGTCCTCTAATAGCAAATCACCTTTGCCACTAGAGATGGGATCCCATTTAAACTAGGTTTTTGTTCGAATCTAATTGGGCACCTGACGATATTGCTTCAACTATGTTGCATCCTTGTAAATGGATCCGACTGATCATATTCCCATGAAGCTAATATTGAGGATAGAGAGAGTTTCTTGAGAGCAATTTCTATATCTTCACAACCTTTAAGATCCCAACTCACACCCAAGTCCTTATAAAAATTATAATCAGCTAGATTATGGAACTCATCATTTATCCCACCACAACCACCAAGAAAAGAATCATCTAGTTCAAATTCAATTGCATTACCACCAATGTTAGTGGCTGTTAATTTCACGCCTTCATTCTTGATTACATGAGCAGCCCCATCTGTTGAAGTATGAGTTTGGCCATAATCAAACACCATCGGACCACTCGTATCCACGCCAACAGCAACAACTTCATGCACTGTAGATTCTTGCATCATCATCAGCTTCTTTGTTAGTTCTTTGGACTAAACTTCAAAGACAGCATGTACATGGATATCATCATCCACTTTGACACTAAAATCAACGTCCCATCTTGCAACTACAACAGTAGATTCTTGGAACTTGATTTTTTCTTCAAGTTCCATTGAATCAAGAGATTTTAACTCCTCTTCCATCATGTTCTCAAGATCCTCTTGCAATCTTGAGAGCTCCTCTTTCATGGCCTTTTTAGATTTAGCCAAGGCCTTGACCTTTTTTGAAATATCCTTGACATCCCTAAAACTTTGTTCACCATTTGCCGTATTTCTTTCCAAAGTTTTCTTCGGTTACATTCGCTCATCTTAAGATCGTCGGCTCTAATACTACTTGTTAGAAACCCAGTAGTTCCTAATGGAATGGATAGGAATTATTGGAGAATTGATGGAAATTGTAGAGAAATTGACTTAATTCGAGATAGTCACCCTCCATAGAGAAATATTTAGAGAGAGAGAGAGAGAGAGAGAGAGAGAGGAAATGCACTAAGCAATGAGTTGGTTTATTTTTCATTGATATCTAATGTTAAATTACAATTATGTATTTATAGGAGACTAGTGCTAATCTCATTGGCCCACATGGCTTGAGATAACTAGCTAGTTAATTCAAAATATGCTCTATAAATTAAGCCATATGTTAAATGAGCTACATGTGCTCAAATCCTAACTAAGTCATCCTAATCTCAACCAACTAGATAACTACCTAACTAAAAGGATTACAACAATTATTTCAAATTCCTAACGCATACCTACACTTTTTGGCCACATACCTACAATTTTTTGAAATAGCTGCTTTAGCCCATTCCATAGAGAGCCCAAGCAATGACAATAAATTTGCAACATCATATGGCCCTCTAAGTTCATTTACCGAAGGGGCAGAACTTGAGAAAATGAGATGTTTTCCTCAGTCCAATCCACCAGCAACTGATTAAAATAAATATTAGTAGTCCTAGTTTAATTAATTGGCAGATCAATCAATAACTTAGATACAACAATAACTCAACACAATGTCTATTAACACATTTAGATCATAGAAATTCACCCACAAGACTTAGCACCTATAAAATATGAAGAATTCCTAACATGATTAATTTACAGAGCATTGACTTCTGAGACTATTGCAATATTTGCTACAAAAATTAAAAGTCTATCAAAATCCAAACATGTCTCAACCACATATAACAGGCAAGATAAAGCCTCAAGCTACCACATCTGGCCTGTGGTTCAAAATCCTACCTCTCTGCCTAGTGGTTACTATAAGCTTGGCACAAAATGCTACATGGCAAATTGGAAGTGGGAAATCTATTCCAACTTCCAAGTAACCATGATTATTGACCAAACCTTAAGCCTCAAGTTTCTAGATACGGCCCTATCAATATTTCAAGAGCAAGTTTGAGTTTTTCTTGTTTCCTTGGTTCCATCTTAGCTGCTTGTTCTGGGCTATATGAGCTATACCGTATATCTCTTTAATTTTTCTTTGGTAATGAAATCATCTTATGCATCCAAAAAAGAAAATTGATCTGATAGACCAAAATGTGGCCAAGTGAAATTCAGCTTTGGTGAGGAGACTTTATGCACCTCAGATCAGGTGGCTACTAAAATTCTTATATCATAGTTTAACCATTTCTTTTTTTCTTTTTCTTTTTTTGATAAATTCTTAGTTTACCTATTTCTAAGATTAGAACTCCTGATTGATTAATTTGCACCACACTCAAAGTGAAGAAAGCATATTGAATGGAGCAAGTAACAGTATTTGATTGAAATCTTTTTACGTATCCAAAAAACAGATGAGATATGCAAAACATAACATCAAATTATCTATAGAGAAATTTAATATTTTGCAATTCTGACCTTAGCATTGGTTATCATTTGCCTTCCTTGTTTGGACATCCGCGATAACATCTGAATACATAATCTCAAAATAAACTCCACGCTGCAAATCGAAAAGCCACATATATCCATCAACATTCCAAAATTTCTTATCAACAGAGCCAATAAAACGAAAACCATTAAAGAAACAAACCTCAATAGCAGCTTAACCTTAGTCTGCTTCAATCGAAAAGGCAACTTCTCTGAGAAATCAATCGCAATTATATCTATCTACGTCGTTCATCAACAATATCAATGTTAAAACCTCAAAAAATTTTGTTTTATCAAACAAAAATATACGAAACCACGAACCTCGGATTTGTCACAGGCATCGTCGAACGCGTTCTGGTCCAAAGGCTTGACGGCGACCAAGTCGTAGGTTTTCAAGATAGGGTTGCCAGAGTTGAGTGCGAGAGCTTGGGAGTGGTTTTCGACGCAGACAGTGAGGCGCGTGGAACATTGAGGAGGTCACGGTGGAGATTGACGGAGGAGGAGAGAAGCGAGAGAGAGAGCGAGAGTGGAGGGAGATGGAGCAACGATCGGGATCGGACATCACGCCTTTGATCGTACGGTTGTAGGCGATGCCGATGTAGCCTAGTTCGATGGCTTTTCATCACGACCTTGATGCGAGTTGTTTTCACTGGCGTCTTATCGGAAGGAGAAGATTCAAGGTATGCTATGTTCAGGTCGAAGAAACCACATGGCTACGGAAAAGGCCACAGAGATGGAAAGGGGTTAGGGGTTTATGAGTTATTTTTATGACAGAATTTTATTATCATTTATTTTTGAATTGCGAAATAAACAATGAAAAAATGCACAATTCACTTTGAGTACAAGGAAGTCTACAGGTAGGAATTCCTCAGGGTGTATTACGGTTTTTCACCTGGGTGGATCAAAGCAATTGCAGCAAAGAACTGACCTGAAACAAAGCACTTCGTCTGTGGTCATTGTAGAATTGATAAATTGTGATCTTTCATTTATGAGACATCAACTGGGGTTGTTTTTTTTTTTTTTTTTTTAAATAATCAAGAATCCAACCTCATATATCTTTTTCAACTACAAAAGATTTTACTAATTAAATTAACTAAAACTCACATATTTTTATATTTTACGCTCTATTTGTTTCGTTAAAAATCTTCTATAAATATAGTTTTCCACATTTTTCAATGTTTGGTAGCATAAAAAAATATTAGCCAACGAAAAACTCTTATAAAAATAAGGCTTATTTTCTGTTGGTTATTTTCGAAAAAAAAAATTGGAAAACAATTTCTCTCTCACAGAGTACATAGCTCCTATAAATACTATCTTCTTCTAACTTAGGAAAAAAATTTTTTTTCGCTCATTCAACCTTTCTCACAATAAACTCTCTCACTTCTTCTCCTCCTTTTTTTTTCTCCCTCACACCTTCACTACCACCCCTCTGGCCTCTTCTCTCCCATATTTCTCTCTCTCTATCTGCCTCTCTTCCCTTTTTTCTCCCTATTTCATCTCCCCTCTATAACACCGTTCTTTAATAAGTTTTTTTTTTCCCTCCACAGATTGGTCAACGATTCTATAATAATTTTGGTATATTTATCAAACTATTTGTATTGGATTAGTTTGCCAGTAAAACTATTTAGCCTATGTGACATTTTGAACTATTTAAAATGGAACTTAAGGTTATAATGATTATTTTGAATTATGAAAAGTATGATTTATATAATATATATATATATATTATGTATGTTACTGTTCATATACATAAGCAAGATGAGTATTTGAGATCATGAAAATTGGATAACAAATTTTGATTGTATCCGTTATCAAAATTTTAGTTGGAAAACCAAATTCATTCTTGTTTTTATTTTTTATTTTTTATTTTTTATTATTTTTAATATTGATTACATTATGTGGGTTTACACAATACACATATTATATATGTTTTAAATTATACAAGAAATGTTATAAAACTATGGATACCAAACACCAAAAAATATTTTCAAGCTCATTTCAAGGTTATTACCAAACACCAGTGTAGGATGATACGCCCAGNGTTTATAGGGCGATAATCAATTATACGCACAAAGTCTTTAATTTTAGGAACCAAAACGATTTGGGTTTCATTAAACTTTGGTGGGCAAATACCAAATTAAGAAAATCCATCAATATTATTCCCCACATGTCCAAATTCATTCCTATTCCAAACCTCCAACTTCCTTTGACAATTATCCAAACAACATTCAATAGGATAATCTGATCCCATAAGGATTCCTTCCTCCGATGCCGAAGTTACCACATCCTCACAATTAGAATTTTTCAACCACATTGCTTCAAATATTAAATTTTTTCCATATCGCTTGACTTTCTTTTTCTCTTTAAACTACAAAGAAAGAGGACAATAATCGAAAGCTGAAGATGTACGATGATGAAGTTTTGCTGAAGGAAATCTATCTATCCAATCCACAGTAGCAAGTCCTCTATCTAGTCTTTCACGTATTTGTGTCCCATTCTGTTATTGATAAAGCCAAGTGAATTTGGGCCCAATAAAACCCAATTCTTTGAGACCACACCAGTTGATAGTGTCAACAAACCTTTGCATTTGCTGTGCTGGTCTAGATGCCCCACCTTCCTTCTCTGAACAACATTTTATTTCATTGAAATCACCAATAACTAACCAAGGTAATTGTGAAAGACCACACAGTTGTTTAAGGAGACACCATAACTCAACTCTTTTAGTAGTTTTTGGATTCCCGTAAAAGCCTGTTAGATGCCACCAACCCACATCCTCAGCACCAAACACTTCAACATCAATATTAGAAATAGAATACTTTAAAAGATTAACCCTCACATCATCTTTCCACAACAAAGCCAAACCACCACTGCTATTTTTTCTAGGAACAATTAAACCCTGCCTAAAATCACATTGATCACAAATCTTTTCCATCCAATCTCTATCTAACTTAGTTTCCATTAAAAAAACAATTTTAGGCTTCTTTATCCTATTCACCTCCTTTAAGGCATTTACTATATAAGGGTTCTCAAGCCCTCGACAGTTGCAACTCAGAAGATTCATGGCTCTTGGCGGGGTTGCTTAGCAACCTTCGCTGGACTCAAAGGTGCAGCCAAGAGTACACCCAGTTTTTTTATTTCCTCCTCCAATTTCACCTTCTTCTCCAAACCTGCAATAGGAGCTTTTATTGGAGATTTCCTTTTAGATCCTGCTTTAATAGTTCCCCCCAGAGTATTTTTATCAAACCTTGCACCCTTTCTAACCCATGTACGAGTTTTGGGCCTCAATTCAGAAGAGGCCCATTTGTCCTTAGCCAAAATAGGTTCAATTGTATCCCCATATGTTTGAAAAGCCCTATTCTCTTTAGACTCCTCCAACATCACGTGTGATTCACTAGTAGTAAGACTGTCAGCAAAAACCACTTTAGATTCCACAATTTTAGGTAACTGCTTTTGATACCGTGTAATCCCCAGAAAGCTCCTTATCTAATTGCTTAAGTGCCTCCTCAAAATATGGAGTCGGTTTTTCAGTTTTTGAAATTCCACAGTTTCCAAAAATAACCATATCCTAGTGCCCTTCACGCAAAACTTCCACTGGAGACTCCACCATCACAGATTGATTGCAAATCTTTTTCCGTAAAGCAGGACCCTTGGGAGAATCCACCAGAATGCTTGCAGTCCTAAGGGAGACATCAACTATCTGATTTCCTATATGTGGCGACTCAAATCTTGGTATCCATTCCTCATCATAACCCTGCACCTCTACCACTGACTTTCTTGAAGGATTAAATTGTGTGGCACGAAGCCATTGCCCAAATTGTTGATCTTCACTCTTTAAGGAACCTTTGCTTTGAAGCCATAAAAGACAATCCTCATCATCATGAGAAATTAGTCCACACCAATAGCATACAAAAACAAACATGTTGTCAACGTGGGTAGTGAGCATTTTAGTTAAAAATTTTGTACCTTATTTTCATTCCAATTTTCTTCTCATTTTAGAACGATTGAGTTTTGTAGAATGATCAATGTGTGTGAAAGGGAGAGTTTGGGTGTGGGAAAGAGTTGTGGGAAGTGAGAGTTAAGTGAGTTGGGAGGTGAAAAGTGTATCAAAGTGTTTATATCTAAGACGGTTGAGGTGGGTGCAAAATTTATTGGAACTCAAGTTTGATAGACTTGAGTTCCATTTTAATTTTTTTTTTATCGTGCTCGCATAACTAAGATAGGTGGGGTAGGTGGTGAAATTTACTAGTCTGGAAGTCGAGTATGCTATACTTGACTTTCAGTGGAAGTCAAGTTTAATATACTCGACTTTCAATAGTCTACGTGGCTTTTTTTTTTTTTTTTTTAAGGCGTAAATGCACTTTTGGTTATTACATTTTGGGTCATTTCTCAATTTGGTCCCTAAACTGATTTTGCTCCTAGGTCAATCCCTGAAATCAGAAAATCGATTCTATTTTGGTCCTTGCCGTCAACCCACTAACAGAAAATACATACGTGACAGATAGAATACACTATTTGTTGAGGTGGCTAATAAATAAAAAATAAAAAAAATAATATATATATATATATTTATTTATTTATTTAGCATTTTGTAAATGCCACATCACATTTAAATTAATAAAAAAATGATAGCTCAAAAAATTTAAACAAATTTTTTTAAAAAAATCTAATTTAAGGTAAAATCATTTCTTAAAAAAAAAAAAAAAACGAAAATCATTTTAATCTAAGGACAAAGTTTAGCTACAAAATCGGTTGTAGCCTTAGGCTACAAACTCACTCAATATCTTTTATTGGAGGTGAATTTTGACAAATCTACCATTGAATTAATCTTCTTCTTATATCCTCCACGTTTGCAAAATTTTAAGAAAATTAAAGACCAATAGCTATGTATCAATAAATTTTTAAATTGCAAGTTTTTGTAATTTAAAATTATGCATAAAATATAAGTTTATAGATTATATAGTATATAATATCCAATTGACACAAAATTTGACATGTGTATTAAGAGCGTAAAAAATATGCAATTCAACGGTTAGATTTTCAAAATATGCAGTAATATTTATTTTATTGAGTGAATTTTTAGCTTAAGGCTATAACCAATTTTGTAGCTAAACTTTGGCCTTAATCTAATTCTTTTTCTTTTTCTTCTTATTTCTTTAACCTTATCTTTTTAAGTCTATTTCTTTTTCTAATCTCAAATATTCTCCCTCTTCACCGTCCATGGACGGAATCTCTCTCCATTGTAACTCCATGGTCGGAGCTCACAAGCTTGATGTGGAGAAAACGATCTGCCATGGATGGTATCTTGATGCGGTCTTGGGTCTTTTTCCTCTCCTTTTTTGTTGGGTAAAAGCAATTTTAGCTTAGCTAGAAAGAGAAGGAAGTACCTGGGAGTAAGATTTGGGAGTTGAGGTCGATGATTTAGTGAGCAAGAGCAAAGAAATCGTGAAGAATATTTGATGACTGACCGATGGCTTTGATTGAATCGTGCTTGATGACGATCCACCGTTGCAAAAGACTCCGCTTTGAGGATCCATGGTGACAATCACAGCATTGTGGAGTATAATCCATGAGTTGCCCTTCATTTCCTACATTATCAATCTCTCCTTTTTCAATTGCAAAACTTTGTTCCTTTTGTTTTGGGTTTGTTGTTGTTTTTGTTTTTTGGGGAGAATGTGGAGTTGTTTGATTTTATGGGTTTTTTGGGTGTTTGTTTCCCAAGAAAATTTATGGGTTTAGGGATTGCTGGAGATTGGGTTGGTTATTGTGTTTATGGGTTTGTTTCTCGGGTTTATTTATGGTTTGGTTTCTTGGATTTATTTTTTGTTTTTCTAGATTTGATGGAGATTGGATTTGGTTGCTGGATTTGGATTTGGGGTTTGCTAGAGATTGGTTTGGTTGCTTCTTGGACTTGGGAAGAACATGAAGAATATTTCCTGTTAGTATTTAATTTAATTTTTTCTTCTTTTCATTTGTGTTCTTCTGATATGGGTTTGGGTTCTTGGTAGTTGGGTTTGTGTTATTGTGATTTGAGTTCTTGGTTGCTAGGTTCGTGTTCTTGTGATGGGTGAGTTCTTGGTTTGTGTTCTTGTGATTTGAGTTCTTGGTTGCTGGATTTGGCTTGTAAAGAACATGAAGAACATTAAGAAATTTTTTTTAATTAAATTAAATTTAAGGTTTTTCTTAAAATTTTTTTTTAAAAAAATTTCTGAGGTGGCTTTTAAAAAAAAATTAAAATGCTGATGTGGCATTTAAAAAATACCAAATAAAATATTTTATTATTATTTTAATAGCTACGTCAGCATTTAATGTGCCAACAAGGCACTCGTTTGCCACATCAGATTTTTTTTGTGAGCGAGTTGACGGCAGGGACTAAAATAGAATCGATTTTCTGATTTAAGGGACTAACCTATGAGCAAAATCAATTTAGGGACCAAATCGAGAAATGGCCAAAAATGTAGTGACCAAAAGTGCATTTATGCCTTTTTTTAATCCATGTCAAAACTAATTTTCGGTAGGAAGTCCAGTATAGTAAACTCGATTTTGTTAGGAAGTCGATTTTATTGTACTCGACTTCAAAAAAGAGTCCAAATAACTAATAAACTTTGAACGCATGCCATCTCCTTAAAATTTTTCCAGAATTATATTGGTTGGCAAATTTTGAAGTGTTTCATTCTCCTAGCTCCAGTCCTTGTTTTTTATACCCTTAAACAAAAGCCTTCAAAATGAATTTAATAACAAAACCCAAAAAAAAAAAAAATACTATATATGTTGAGAGATTGGTAGTGTTTGACCACACCAACACACAGCTCAAGGTCAATTCAATTCTACGGACACTTCATCCAAAAACTTTATGTGCAAACTAAACTAAAGTCTTTTTTTTTTTTTTTTTTTGAATTTCAAAAAAAAAAAAAAAAAAAGGAAGAAAAAGTAAAAAAAAGCTCATGGCTTATGTAGCACGCGCAAAACTTAGAAGGCTCATGAAGGCATGAACATCGTGATGAAAGCGAAATTTGAATCTTTCCCCAAAAATAAAGGCAAAGGGCCTGGGCCAGACAACACCATGGTTGTTCAATAATTAATACTCATACTTCATAATAATTATTCCCTTTCTTTATTAATAAAGCATTTTGGTTCAAAGAAAAAAAAAAGTTAACAGATGTCTTATATGCATCGTTTAAAAAAAAAAAAAACATTAGTGAGAAAATTAAAAAAAAAAAAACTAATTTTTTTAACAGTTTTTGCATATTTCAAAATTTTCTTAAAATAGTTTATAAATAAATGTTTTTAGGGAATCTGCTAACCAAGCCTATTATTTAGAGTAAAATGCTATATTCTTTCAACAAAACAAAAGTAAAATGTTTAGTCACCTATCAATGCTATTACCGTCTAATCAAAGTAAGGAAAATTACAGTTTCACGGACACACTACTCCTCTTATGGACACTAATATAACATGTCTACATTTAAGACATGATATTTAGTATTTACCAAGTCTCAGATAATCAAAACCCTAAAATTTTGGATTAAATACAAAAACTACCATTGAGGTTTTTGGGCTAATAATGCCTGCTACCAGTACTTTTCAAAAACATCTAGTCAAGTATGCTAACTAAGCACAAACATTACTTAAGCATAGTTTGAAAATTTCACTACTTTTTTTTTTTCTTGGTAAAGGAAAAATGAGTTGGGGGAACCCACGTGGCTACACTACCTAGGAGTTACCCTCACAACACCCAACTTGCCCTAGGGTGCAAATGAATAGGGTACCCACAAAGTGCAGATGGGCGTGCTCAAACCCATGCAATGTGTATGGGAGCCCAAGTCATTTTTCATCAAGCCACCAACTGTGTGGGTAAATTTCAATATTTCTCCACTTCGTTCTCAAAACATTTATTTGTGTATACAATTGCCATAATGTAATCTCGTGTAAAGATCTACGCCATCAACAGTGGCGGTTCTAGGAATTTTGTTTAGGGGGGTCAATACAAATTTTTTTTTTTTTTTTCGGTAAAAAACAAGATATAATAAAAAAAACTAGGAATTTACAAGTCTATTACAAAACATGCTAGCTTGATCAAAAGCTAGCAACTTAATACAAAATTTTAATAATAAGAGAACTTGAATATATTGAATTATCGAAAAAAATAATAATAATACATAAAGTTTTACAATTTTATTCTACAAGTTTTCAAATTTTGAATGTTACATGATAGTTCATTATGAATATCTATTTCTAATGTGGGTAGCTATGAGTGTATGATCATTTTATTTTGTTAAGTTTGTCTAACATTTATCTTTATACAATTGTTATTATCTATTTGACTTTGTTTTCATAAAAATATTTTTGACTAAATGACTAATTTCAACTCATTGGCTTCATATTAATTATTAACATATACAATCACACTTATTTATACATAAATTATACACTACATGTCTACTTAACCAATTTTTTTTTTCTTTTGAGACAAGTCTACTTAACCAATTAAATACTTGAATAATCATTTTTTACAAGAAAAAAAATTCTACTATAGCCTAATCTAAGTGTATATGTGTGCGAAACTCCCTCCTAGAGATTTGAACCTCGGCCCTTGCCCCTCTACACTCCACAAGCACTTATACTTGTGGAGTGACCATTGCACCAAGGGTGTGCGGTGGTAATACTCGAACAATCATTAACTTTACAATTGTTTTCTTGAATTTTACTAACTTTATTATAAAAAATTATTATAATATGATAACAATACACAAACATGTAAAAAAATTTAAAAAAAAAACCTCTCTATTTCTTAATTATTAAATTATATAAAGTTATATTATATTTATATTGTACATACAAACATCCACACATATCATAATTTACACAAATATGTAATATTATAACAAAAAGTTATATACACAATTAATATTAAACACACTCACACACATATAATATAAAAATGTACAAAAATTTTTTTTTTTAAAAATAAATTAAAGTATTAAGCTAAATTATATATATATATATATATATAACTTTTTATTTTGAAGTCAGGGGGTTCACTTGAACCCCTTGAATTTGCTTTGGTGCCGCCCCTGGCCATCAAGACAAACTATTGGAAGAAAATAAATAACTTATTAGAAAAGTAAGAAACTTTCAAATGATAGTTACTCTCTAGCTTCCTTCGTATTTCTTTTCTAAAGTTGCAAATCAGATAATTTTTGAAAAGTTTTTGATAGCAATTGATATTATTCAAAACCTCATGATTTTTATATTTTATCCTATAAGTTAATTTTTTTAAAATAAAATAATTAACTTTTGCAGTTGGGAATGGACATTTTTTACTCATTGACCTATCAAATTTTGTTGTCCATTCACAATTACATAAATAAATAAATGGTAAAATTGAGTATGAGAATATTCTAACTTTAATTAGCAAAAGAGGGAGAGAGAGAGAGAGAGAGAGAGAGAGAGAAATTGAAAATGAATAGACTGAGTGTCTAAAAAACATGTGAGGCCTACCTACTTTATGAGAGCCGGAGCAGCGCTAAGTTTTTCCCCCAAAAAAAACAATCTCCCACCTTTTACTCAAATCTTTCCCATATAATAATCATATTCATTACCTTCCCCATCACACTTTTTAAAAAAAAGAAAAAGTTTTACCAAAACAAACAAACAAAGAGAAAAGAAATGTAAAATGTGAGTGAGTGAGTTCCCTCTTCATCACACATTACACGTAGATGTGTAGTAGTAGATCTGAAGAGAAAGAGATTCATTCAACATTGTAATAAGAAAACCAAACTGCAAAACGCAGTCAGTCAGACTCAGACACTCCACTCTGTCTGTCAGAACACACATTTGTCCGAAAATGGGATCCAGTAGTAGCAAAGGGTCAAGCAGTGGCAGTGCTGGTGCTACTACGACGTCGTTTAGTAGTAGTAGTGGAAGGCACCGAGGAGGAGGAGGAGGAGGAGGAGGAGTTTTGAAGTCATTTTGTCTGAAAGGAGGAACAACCACATCTGCTACCAATGAAGACGATGATCACCAGGTTCGGTCCTTTTGACTCTTCCCATTTTGCCCCTTCCCATTTCAATCATATTTCAGATCCCACATTGTTTTGAATGTTGTTAATAAATTTATTATTATTATTATTATTATTACTAGATTTAGATCAGATGTTAATGTATGACCCCACCTTTGATCTTTCTAATCACATCTTGGTTTAAGGAAATTTATGCAACATTAGTTTTGTTTTTTCTTAGATGAATCCAATCAATGTGAGTGAAGGCCGGGTCGGGTTGGGTTGTGGGGTTGCATTGCATTGCATTACATACATACATACATTACATACACAATTGGGTATATATATGTATAAACATTGCATACATAGATGTGTGTGTGCGCGCGAGTGCGGTTTGTGTTTGCTTAGAGAATATAATTTAAAAACTTAATGCTTTTTGAGAAATGACTAAACTAATACAATATCATGTAAGATTTTATAAAGATTAATAAAAATTGAATCTTTAAAGAACTTAACTTTTCTTTACACACAAAAAAAAAGAAAAAATAAATTTGAATTGAACGTTTTTATTATCTTTGTAATGTGCTTATACCTTGATTTTCATTTTATGAATGTTTGAATTTAGTGCTACAAGTATCGAAGGGCATAACAATGACATGTAATCATTTAGTTAAGTCTTGTTGGACCTGACATTTATATGCTTCTAATCTGTGCTTGTATTGTACTATTGTTGTTGATCCAAAAGTTTACTATTATCAGTTTTTACAAATGACATATGTGTCAAATGTAAATCATGCTTCAGGTTTGCAATTACGGGAAGGCAGAAAATGGTGGTGGTATAGCTCCATGTACAAGTAGAACTGAAACAGAGTCGGATGAGGAGAAAACTGAGTGTTACAGAAAGGTTAAAGATGAAAAATCTGATGAACTGCCTTGTCTATCCTCTGATGTTGATCTTGATGGATGGGGACAATCAAGTGTCACAAGTACTGTATCCAGAACTGGTAGCAGCTCTGCCCGAGCTTCTTCAACTCAATCCTTAAACCCTTCAAGTCGTTTCCTTTCTCGCCTTAGTTTTATTCCTGGTAATATAAGCTTCAGACTCAGCAGAGCGACCAGTTTAGGGTCATCGAGGCCTTATCCTGTTTCTTCGACCAGTCTTGCAATATTGAATGATGAAGATGAGCTTCATCTACGAGCAGGACCTGCCAATGGCTTCATTCATAGAAATGAAACTCAGCAAGGTAGTGACTTGCTTCCTGCATCATTGATTAATGAAACATCCACGCGATGTTGCGAAGATACTAACAGTAGTTTGAGTTTAAATGCTTCAGCACCTGATTGTTCTGACAATTTGCAAGACAATCAGACAATGTCTAATATCCCCAATGTGGCCAGAGATGGTGATAGTACAAGAAATGGGGTTGATGTCAACTTGTATTCGCCAAGAGTTCATCCGGAAACTGAGAGTGTTGAGACTAGACATTCTGATAGGCGGATTGGAGCTCGTGAACCTGTTGAACGTAATGTTCGTTTCAGTCGAACCCTTAGTGTTGGGAGACTTCGTGACAGAGTTCTTCGTCGATCATCGTTGTCTGATTTAACAGTTTGTCCTTTGCAACAAGAGGGAGAAGTGAGAGATGCTAGTCAGCGTAGTGGGAGACAGGCCTGGGAAGGTGAGACAAGGGAATCAGTAGCTGAAGCAACTGCCGTAAGTACTCCAACTACTTCTGGTTATCCTCCACCCAGTAATTCTAGCTCCTTATATGGTATCCAAGATTACGAGGTGGAAACTTCACGGTCGCGAGAAGGCAGGTATCATGATCTTCTGGAACATAGATCAAATTTCCTCGAACGGAGAAGAAGAATACGATCCCAGGTTTGTAAATTTTCTCACTGATTAAACATTTGTGGTCTGCTGAAATCTTTAGCCAAAAAAGATGTAACTAGATCTCAAGTTTTTAATTTATATTATGTTTTGAGAAGGTCTTCTATTTTATTGCAAATCCAGACTATCTAGCATAGCAATACACATGCCATAAATGTTGGTTAGTGGTGCTTACCATTAGGTAGCCTCATTTGGAGCATGACTAGGCCCAACATTGATCTCAATGGTCATTGGTCAATCTAAACGCATTTTGTTGCGCTGGACTCTGCTTAGTTCCCTCCTAGACCCTTTTCCCCCTTCTTGTAAGGAAATTTTAATAAGGTTATCCATCATTATGTGTGTGTTTTTCATGGTGACTAACATTTCATTGCATAGGTTCGTGCTCTTCAGCGGTTGGGAAGTCGTTTTGAAAACCTGTCTGGACATGAGAGGTCTTGTATATTATCCGGTCAACATCGGACGGGTCGTTGTACGTGTCATATTAGTAACCGGGATGCCAACTTAAATGATGACAGCAGTGCTAGGGCCAGCATATCAAGAATTGTTATGTTAGCTGAAGCATTATTTGAGGTAATGCTAATATGTAATAGCCTCTCTGATGGCCATTTTTTACATTATTTATACAAGTTGAATATTCTTTACATATTTTAATTAGGTTCTGGATGAAATTCACCAGCAATCTGTAGTTTTATCCTCCCGGCCTTCTGTATCTTCAATTGGATCTGTCCCTGCACCTAATGAAGTTGTAGAGTCTCTGCCTCTCAAATTTTACACCAAGTTGCAAAAACATCAGAATGAGGAGGCTGCACAGTAAGTTTTTTATATTCTCTACTGTCTGGCTGTCAGACCAGTTCACTAGATGTCTTTAATTGAGGTGGTTGAATATTAAACTGCTTGTATCACCTATGCATGTAGCAATCATAAACATGTTGGGACTTCTATCAATTTCTTAGTCTCTAACTCTATGTATAGTAATGTCATTCTCTGCACATTCAATGTGAAAAGAGAAACAAGTGGAAAATACATTGGTACTTTTGTTTGCAAGCCATTAACTGCAGTACTTGTTCACTGCAGAATGAGTCATAAATTTCAACACGTGGAAATGTTTAAACTTTTGAGCAAAATGATATGGATGTTTAACTAAGGGCTAATGGTGGGGTGGATGCAGCCAGCTTGGCTGTCCAGGTTGTGGACTCTTATCAAATCACCTAACAAAATTTTTTGTAAACTTATATATCAAGGGTGTGCCAATTTGTTATGTTCATTTGTAGAGGTCATCATCATTGTTTGGTTTACCATCTCTTTTTCTAATCCATTAGCTCTTTGATGAGCTCTTGGAATGTAATGAAGTAGGTGTAGGCTCATGACTCTTTCCATACCCATGGCTTTTGGTGGTGTAATTGGGATGGTAATAGTTTAAGTTTTATCAAGAAGATGAAGGGAAAAAAGGATTTTTTGGGGGGGAGGGGGAGGTGGGGAGTTTGTCAAGTGATGAAAGTTGCCTTAGCGGGAATGAGATATTGCATTATAAATGGATTGAGGCAATCAAAAAAGTAAATTATTAGAAAAAGATCAATTAATTTGAGTGCTTTCACTCTTATCAGTCCCCCCAAATAAAAATTGAGCTAGTTCTATTATGTAATGACCAGGAACTTGTTCCACAAAGAGAAGTTATGTAAGATCCTGCTATCAAAGAAAACCATCCTGAACAATGGTTGCAAAAGTGTGCCAATTGAACTAAAAGTGAATCTTGATGTCAAACAAGGGATTTTGTTTAATATTTTGGAAATAAGTTCGCAAATTTCACATTGGTTTTTAATGACGAGGAACAGTTTTTGGGGTTCAGTGATGAAGTGATGATACATATGATAAGACAACAGTTGAGATGTTAAGGAAGGGAGGTTCAGGAAGCAGAGGAACACTGTTATTTGGATGATATTCCACTTTGAGAGCCTGCTTGCCAAATATGGGGAAGCTATGCAAGATTTTGTTGAATATAGTGGTATTGTCTGTTTGTTGGTCTATTTGGATGGAGAGGAGTCTTCAACTTTTGAAGATTGTAAAGGTAAAGTGTGATCTTTTTAAGAAGATGGAAGAAGTTTTTTTCCCTCTAAAATATACTAATTGTCCTTTAAATTTTGTTCAAATTTGATTTTTGTCCCTCAAATTTGGGAAGTTGCATTATTGTTGGAAAAAAAAAAAAAAATAGAAGGTATATCATTTGGTCCTTTTGTCCATCTACCATTAAAGAAATTGCATATATGGCAGGCGGAGTGTTGATGTAGCCTTGAATAACGTTAACAATGGATGGACGGAAGACCAAATGAATGCTTTTTTGAAAATTTCAACTTTTAAATTGAGGGGTAAAACTTGAACTTGGATTACATTTTAGTGAAGAAAAGTATATTTAAGGCTTTTTTTTGGCCTCACTCTACTTTCTTGCTTTTTTTTGCCAATTGTCATTAGACCAAATGTCGCCCTCCCCCATAAATAAGTGGTGGTTGTTGAGACCAGGGTTCAATACGTGGGAGTTGTATTTACCTAAAAAGGAATAAAAGGAGAGAGAGAGAGAGAGAGAGAGAGAGAGAGAGAGAGAGAGAGAGAGAGGTCTGTCTTCTTTTTGGGTTTACTCTTCATTTCATGGTTTACTACTCTTCTTTAATTTCACTTGGCCTTGAAAAATAAATAAAGAATGTATTCACAGCTCTTTGATGCATAAAGGCGAAGGATTTACAATTGAGGTGGAGGCTCAAGTTCTTAGTGGTCTACTGGTGTAAGGCAGTCTCTGTGTTGCACCCCTTTCTTTTACTAATTGAGGGGAAAAAAGGGATTTACAGGTGGAAGGCAGCTCTTATCTCCTAGACTAGATGAAAGGGGAGGTGTAGGGAAGTTGGAGATTTCGGTAACTTTATGAGAGAAATTTTGAATGGCATATTGAATTGCATATGAGTTGGGAGATTTTCTTGGCAGAGGGTCTACATATTAACACAACATCTCTATGACATTTTACCTGCTGTGAGCTTCAAGTGAAAACAATTCCTTCTGTCTGGTTGATGGTGAGTTTGGGAATGAAATAAGGGAGAGAGTTGGGCATGACTGATAATCAGAATGTGGGGTCCTTAGTTAGGAATATGGCTTGGAAGGGGGGCAATCACATACTCTGGCAGCAGCGTTTGAGCTAAAAATATAGCTCTACTACAAGATATTATGCTGAATGCTTGTTTCTTTCAGATGATTCCAAATCAATATTTACTCTGTCGTGGCTAAAAGAGTGTTTTCTAGGGTTAGTTTTGTCAGTAGGTTTGGGAAAAAGATTGGTGTTTTCAAGTGATGAGGGAATGTAGGGGGTAGGGCTTGAGTATGGAAGGAAAAGTTTCAACCTTGGTGTTGCTATGCTGCTGGAAACTGAGGCTTGGCTACCTCAAATTAGCCATAAATATAGAATTCGTACTCTACTTCAATCTCATAGCAATAGAATTTTCACTCATCATGTTCTCATAATTTGAATCTCCTGTTTTAGTAGGGTTATCATTTAAATTTTTAAATTGTTGTTGCCGATATAGAAAGATTTTCACAGCATGTGTCCAAGCTAGATAGTGGATTCCAATTAGTTCAACTAGTAAAGTATTTTGTCGTTGAATAAGAGATTTGAGGTTTAAACCCCGCCTACATAAAAAACCAATTGGTGTCTTGGCTATAAATTGAAATTCTATTGTATCTATCAAAAGAAAAAGTGTCCAAGCTAGATAATTAGACTATTCAATTTTTTCAAGTTAGTTTATTTAGGCATACCATCATCGTTAAGTAGTGTTGGTTTTCCCTCAGCCTTGAGAGTAAATATTTATTCAATCAGATCAATACAGTATAAATTCGAAGAATCAACAGAACTATATTAAAAAAAAAACTATAAATCAACCAGTCGTCAACAATAGAATTTCAACCTATGGTGTACTTCCTACTCATGTGTAATGCGAAGTCTCTCAAATTCAAAAAATATGGCATAAATCTTCCATAAATCAGCAAACAACCATCAATTTGGTCCTTCTGAGACCTATTTGAAACTTATGGATCTAAGCCCATCTGAAAAAATAGCAAAAGAGCTCCAGAATCAAAGATTGAAAAAATATGCTGGTAAATTGAAAAATCATTGTAAACTAGAAAAATCATGAATGGCCTAAAATTTACCCAAAAATCACCATAGAGAGAGGCGAAGCATGTGATCATTGGACTCGGGTGTTCGTACCAACATTAGTGTCAACATTATGTAATTGGATAGATGTTGACGTTGGCATCCTTTTTTATCTCACAACTATTTCTAAATTGTTTTAATGGCTTTTAGTTTGGCTTTGATATCAAGTTAAATTATTTCATTGCCATTGTTGGTGCCTGCTTATCCATGGCGGTTTCTTTAAAAAATTCTCTAGTTAAAGAATACAGGCACTGGTTTCATTTCTTAAATATTTCTTCAAAGCAAGCAATACCATTTTTTGTGATATTACAAATGCACCAACATTATAGAGAATCTTATTTTAAGTACAGCACCTCTTTTGGGTTAGGTGAGATGTGGGTTTCATTATTAAATGAGTGAAGTAGCATTACCCCTTTTGCTTTAATTGAAACTTTCTTTAAATATGGAATGGTACCTAAATTAGGATTCAAATCTCATTAGTTAGATAAGTAAAATTTATCTAACAGAAGAGGAAAGAAACGCAAAAATGAGACTTTTCCTTTTATTAAAAGGATTGGATACCATCCACTAAGCATTATACCATTAAAAAATGAGTTTAAGTAAATTGTTCTAATTCTTGTTTGCTTTTGGCCTTATATACGTCAAGCATGATCCCATGAGGAACTGTACTTTTTCATTGAAAATTTTAATTATTGTCCGACATACTTAATCATTAATCTTATGATTCTTGATCTGATCTGTAAGGTTCCTCTACCAATCCTGTAGGATATTGATTTTAACAACCTTGGTAGGGGGTGGCTCAGATATGGTTCTACCCTTCATCATTTTTTGCATGAACTGGTGCTATCAATTGATTATTGGGTTACAATCTTAACTTTAATCTTTATATAAATTGTTTGGAAGAATTTTTTTTTTTTTGGATTATCCTTTTTCTTTGTAATTATTAAGAGTTGCTGCCCTTTATTACCTTTCACTGCTACATGAGGTTTCTTCCCTTCTCTTTCTTTTACTTGTACACTTCTGTGAATATGATGAATTAATAAGTTTTTTTTTTTGGTTCAATATAGTTTAGAGTGATTTGAAATTCTATTACAATTGTATCTCATTATACTGGATTGTCTTAAGTTGCCTTCTGTTTTTGATGATCTTGTAGATGTTATATATGCCTTGTGGAATACGAGGAGGGAGATAGCTTGCGGATTTTGCCTTGCCATCATGAATTTCATAGAACATGTGTAGACAAGTGGCTCAAGGAGATTCACAGGTATGAGATGGGTTCAGTCTTCTATCATTCTTACATATGATTTCCATATATGAATACAATTGCATACATGTGTAAGTTTGTTTACAATTGCATTGTTGAGTAAGTGCCAGTATGTTTGTTTCTTGGACTGTGACACTCAAAAACTGGTTTTAGCTGACCTAGAAAAGTGAAAATGTGGATAAGTGCTTCCGCAGCCTCTTGTATAGTTTGAGAGTGACATGGCGAAGAATAATGCTAATAGATCATGATATTAGCAAAATTTGAGTTGAACCAACCAGACTCGAAGACCCCCAAATACTCATGTAATTTCGTTACTTGGTTACATATATTTTCTGCAGATAGGTATTCCTAAAGAAAAAGAATAAAGTTTCCTTGGATTTTTTTCCCATTTCTATGGTCATGTAATTTGTACCAACTTGCAGACTTGGATCTTTGGAATTACAAACAATTGTCAAGTTTATAATGCTGGCATGATTTTGCTTCAAAATCTTGTCATTGTAAAATTAAGGGAAAAAAAAGGGGGGAGGGGGGGGAGATTAAAACCTACTAGGTTAGTCTCAAATTGGGTATAATTTTTTTTTTTTTTTTTTGAAATTCTAACTAAAACAGTAAATTTTTTGCATGCTGGAGAAAATATCATGGTATCATCTTTTTCAGATATTAACTAGGAATGTTTTTGCACCAAGGAAAAAAAAAAAAACCATGTATAGAGGATGTTGTCCCATGCCATAAGAGGAGAGGGAATTGTGTTTCCAATTACAATAGGTTTATCCATCTTTGAACCTGAATGAGCTTATCAAGCATATGCCAGAAGTTGTTCCGTTGTTAACGTTTTTTGTTGGCAGTGTACTTAAGGAAACTAGAGTTGGAACCATTCACAGGTCAAATATAAGGAGATATTTCTGATTTTAAGGTCATGTTTCATGTGACTGACAACATAGGGAAAATGTCTTTTGGTATCCCCTTATTGAACTCAGTTACTAAATGATTTTGCCCAAGACATTATTTGGATTTGCTCCAATAGATGACTCAAAATTAGAAGTATAAGACTGCCCTGAAAAGGGGGTTATTTTCTTTTTCCCAGTTGAGCTATTGAATCAATTATATGTACTCCTTGCTTTTGAGAATGAATGTCATTGATACTTAAAAAAAAAGGAGAATGAATGTCATTGATGTCTCTGTGCACCTGCTGAGGGTCACGGGGGGGATGATGGGCTCTTCTGTCAAAGATAATATGCCAGTTATGGATGTTGTAGGCTTTCTTCTCCTTTTGGTGTCTTTGCATGGATTATGTATAGGACAAGTGTAATCAATGTAACTATGTCTGACCCTTTGATTCCTCTCTTTTCTGTAGTCACCTTGGTTATCTTGTGGTGTCATTTTGTTTTAACAATGAAATTCATTTGCTAGCTATATTAGAAGACTTTCCAAAATCATAAAATGGACTGACATGTTATGGAGGTGTAGAAAAGATCCATGATACGCTACTTATCATAAGAGATGAAAAAAAAAAAAAAAAAAATCCATGATAAGATTGAGCTTATGTCATTGGTACTCTCCATATGAATGATCTATTTAATTGTCATGATTGAGTGCAAGTTTCATTCATGTGTCCACTTCCCTAAATCTAACTTGCTGCATTACTAATAAAAGTGTTGTTTGCTGCCACCAATGCTAAGACAATTTTCCTTCTATGGTGCACAGGGTATGCCCACTTTGTCGGGGGGATATCTGCAGATCTGATTCGTTGCCTACAGAAAACTAAAGTGGCCAGTTTCGCAATCTGTTTTCTTAAAACGCCTGAGCTCTTGAGGAGTGAAGTTTTCCACCTAGCAAGCAAAGAAAAAAAAAAAAGTATGATGCTCAAGAAGTTAGGGTATTTTTTCTGCTGTAATTTTCACTCTTGGCTGTGGCTAATTGCTCTAATTGCACAGTGGAACCTCCAACCCTCATAGAATTAGACTGAACTACTTGCAATCAGCCACGCCTCCAACCAGAACTCAGTTTTTACCCGGGCACTTTCCACTGCCCTGGGGTAGGGGTTGGTTGAGAGAGAGAGAGAAAGCATTGGTTCTTTTTTGCAAAGAAATATTGTGAATATGCTGAGCAGTTCCCACTGATGTGTCCTAAATTCTTTGTATCTTGCTTTATTTGTGCTAGTTTCTCTTAATAATTCTTGAACCTGTTTAGTGTTTGATTTGTGCAGTCAATGTTGGAGTAAATATGATGAATGTCTGCCAAGGTGAACTAGCACTCAACGGAGACGTTCATGGTTGAAATCCTCCATTCTTCATTGTTGTAACTATCGAATCATAACAGTATTAAAAAAGAAAAAAAAGAAAAGAAAGAATAACTAAGACAAGCTAACTCTCCTGAGATCATGAATTAACCGTTTTATGGGCCCATCATTGAATTGGTTAAGTAAAACTTGACCCGCTTGTAACATGGTTCTGTTAGTGTTGGGGCAATGCTTCCCAGACCTGTTGATGCCCACCTGACAATTGTTAGTAGCAACTGGCATGTTATTGTTTAAGTACTTAGTATACAATTAATCAGCACTATTAAGGGATTTTCATTTTTCTTCTTAGTACCTGTAATTGTATTTTTCGAAATCCCTAAGTTAAAATAAGATGCACAAAACGGAACCAAATAAGGTAAAACAGTACAAAGTGCAGCAAAAAGGCAAGAAGGTTGTCTAAAACGGGGGCTAAATTTGCCATTTAACATCATTTTAGGAACTATTTAGTTAGCATGTTTTCTAAACATTTTAGCAAACTAATATCTCGAGTTTTAGGGCTTGTTTGGATCACCATGATTTTGAGTGATATCACTCAGTTTTCATCATTGAGTTTCCAAAACACGTGGGTTCCATCAAAAAAATCTTGTTTGGCTTGGTTTTTGGGTGATGTTTCTGTTAGGTTCTAAGCACTTAAGAACTAATGTATTAGAATTTTAATTTGTATTATTGGCAAACTATGATCAAAACAAGTTGTTAGTCTTATTTTAAACTTGCTTAATGTGTGTATTTTATGTAAAGTTGGAATTGAGTTAAGTGCAGAATTGAGTGTGCAATTCTGATTGACTCGATCGATCGAAAATTAGATTCGATCGATCGAAAGTCATGCATATTGTTTTTTTGTAAAATTTCCAACTCAGTCCTAAGCCCATATGACGCGTAGGGTTTTATGTTTTTCTCTAGGTATAAAAGGCAAACCTTAGCCCCATTTTAGAGGTTGCTCTACTTGTTGTGTGTGTGAATCTCTTGTGAGATTTGAGAGGTGGTTGCCTTCACACATGCTTAGGATTATCAAGAAGAAGATTTCATTGAGAGCTTGATGATCATTCAGTTGCTGCACTAAAGAGCTTAAAGATATGCAAGCGAGAGTGCTAGTACTTGCTGGAGAATCCAAGAAAGAAGGAGTCCGTGGTCTTAGAGTTTACACATGGCCGTGCTAGTAAGTTTTCTATTGGTGGGTAGCAATAGGATGTTAGTGGTCTAAGTCGCTATTGTAAAATTTCGATTCTTTCATAGTGGATTCAGGTTTACCTTGAGGATAACTAGGTTAAATCTTCTCCAAGTTTTTTACCGGTTTGGTTTTTTTGGATTATCATATATTTGTGTTCTTTATATTCCGCACTTTGCATTGATATGATTATATGATTGTGTTAACCTAAATCTGAAATTTGGACTAAATAATAACTTGGCTAATTAACTAGGTTAATCCGGTTGTGTTTTAAGGGGTTTAAAAACAAACAGTTTCCATCACTCAAAACTGAAAAATTTTAGTGATGGATGATAGAAACTGAAACAGAATTTTGGTGTTTTTAGTTTCTGAAATATGAGTTATGGTGGCAAAACTGAGTTACGTGACCAAACAATAATTTTGGAGTTTTTGAGATAAAGTGAGGTTTGGGTTACGAATTATGGGTTTTGAGTTTGAATTATGGGTTATGAGTATTGAGTAATGAAAACTGAGTCATAGCCAAGCCAAACGAGCCATTTTAGAGACTTGAGTTCAAAGAAAGAACTCGAGTTCCAGGTGGTGGCAGTCTGATGTGGAAAAAAGTACATGTGGAACTTAAGTCTTAAAGACTTGAGTTCCACAAAACAAAACCAAAGACCAGATTCACTTTACCTTCAGTTCCTCACCCAACAAACGCACCACCAAATTCATAAACACCTTCAACTCCCCACCCAACAAATGCACCACCTCATCTCGATCATAAACTACAAACCCAAACCCAAGCCCAACAAACTCATCTCGATCGGAACTTGCAAAGAGAGGGAGAAAATTCCAAGAGAGATAGGGAACGAGATTGAGAGAGAACCTCAATGAGCTTTGGCCTTGGAGGCCTGATTTGATGATTTGGTTCTTCAACCGGCGATCAAGAGAGCTGCCTCTGTTTCTCGTTGTGGTAGTGGAGGGAAAAAGGAATTTTTGAGAAAGGGAAGAAAAGGAAGAACATGGTTTTGGAACCCGGATTGTCCATCGAACCATAAAAAGAAGAGGGTCAAGGTTTTTGAGGTCGAGCCATGATGATATTATAATTAATTTAATAATTATTTAAAATATAAATTAATATATTAAATTAGTATAAATATAAAATTTGACTAAAATAAACCAAATAAATATAAAGACCATCTTTCAAAATTTGATGTCATAATTATTTCAAATGTATTTTTCAAAAATCAATGCAATATTATCAATTTTTAAACAAAATAATAATAATATAAATTAAAAAAAAATTGTTTACAATATACTATCAAGGGGACCCTTGTCCTATTACCTCTTCATTTTGGGACATGAAATTTTATCTATAATGCCGGATCATGTGTTGGAAACTATTATGAATAAAGTTCATTTGACAACAAGCTTGGTTGTAGTTTAAGGAACAAGCTTGGTTGTAACTTAAGGTTACAATTGTATTCAATATCTTTTTATTAGATGCGAATTTTGACAAATCTACAAATGGATTACATTTTCTTTTTATAGCAAAATTTTCGGAAGATCAAAGATCAATAGTTATGTTATAATTGTTATCAATTAAATGTTTAAATTTTGAATTTTTGTAATCTAAAATTATACATAAAAAATAAGTTATGGATCGAATAGTTAAGACATGTAATCCGATTTTCACAAAATTTAATATGTGTGTTAAAAACATAAAGACATGTAATTCAACGGTTAGATTTTCAAAATATGTAGTCATGTTAATTTTTTTAACCAAGTTTATAGCCAAACTTTATTTAACTATTACTATTATTGTATTGAATTATTATACAAATTTTTATCTATATTTATTCTATGGAATTATTATACAAAGTGACTTGATGTAAATTTTAAAGATTAATTTTGATGGTTATACTGTTAGGGTTTATGCCCTAAAATCCAATTTATTGGCATGTCATAAATAATTAAGTTGTTTAATTATATGAGACTATTTGTAAATGAACTAGTGAGACATTATCATAGTCATTGAGATGCATTGTATGTGATTTATGTGATTTAGTTACAGAAGATATAAATCACAAGTTCCTTATAAATATTGTATGTGATTTAGTTACAGAAGATATAAATCACAAGTTCCTTATAAACTCAAAATATAGTTCGTAGTTGGTGATGAAATTTGGCGTTTCATTTACAAAGACTATAACACATCAACTAAAATAGTTTGTCTTGATCATGTAAGTGGAGACTTCTAATTGATGTGTTAATGTGTTTTAAGAGTTAAGACATATGGAACTGGACCGTTGTGGGATTAATTATTCAATCAACAACTGTCACCTGAATAATTAATCTCATGACTTCTAATTTCATAGACTCTCAAACCTGAGAGGATAATGAACCTGATAGGTTACTTTGATATATCAAAATGAGATCTAATATTCACGGTCATAACCTTAGTATGTTGGGTAACCACACGTAGTGTTGAGGGAACACATATTCTCAAGATGAAATCCATAATATCTTTTTATTGAGACACAGAATATCCTCTTGAGATAAGTTTAATGGGAACTGCTTTGTTCAAGACACCTACTTTAGTAAGGAGTTACTAAAGCTTATATTTATTGAAATTGGATTTCAATAAATGTGAATAGCTAAAAGATTAAACAGGGTACTCAAAGATAAAATAGTTGTTTACAAAGTGATAGTTCATTATGACTTTGTTCACTATGGATATTTTATGGATTGGTCAAATGATATCATTAGAGTCTTGGGATATAATTTATTAATAAGGACTAAAGTGCAATTATATTTATATAGTGATATTAAATATAATTAATGGTAACTTTGGACTTATCAAAAGTTGACAGAAAAACCTAAGGCCCATTGGAGCTAGAGTCTTATTTGTTCCATTTGGTCTAATTTCAAGCCACAAACTAAAACCCAATTGGACAAGCTCAAAAGGCTAGCCCAATTAGATAATTGATTATGTATAAATAGAGAAACATACAGAATTTTCATAAGATGGAAAAGGTGTGTATGTGAGTTTAAGCCACTCTATTATTCTCCCTTGAACACATACATGTAAATTGATTGAGAGACCACATTTTTTGGACACCATGTGGAATTGGGATGAAGATTAAATGTATTCTCAAGTTCTGGTTTTGAATTTCATAGCATCAAGGTACGCTTTCTATTATCAAAAGGCTAGCCCAATTAGATAATTGATTATGTATAAATAGAGAAACATACAGAATTTTCATAAGATGGAAAAGGTGTGTATGTGAGTTTAAGCCACTCTATTATTCTCCCTTGAACACATACATGTAAATTGATTGAGAGACCACATTTTTTGGACACCATGTGGAATTGGGATGAAGATTAAATGTATTCTCAAGTTCTGGTTTTGAATTTCATAGCATCAAGGTACGCTTTCTATTTTTTGTTCTAGAATTTAAGATTATATGTTATTTCTCATGAATAAAGTAGATCTGTAATTTTTGTTTCCGTTGTGTGTTTTGTATGAGATGCAAAACCAAATTTTTCAACACAGACATTGTATTGCAATCACGCCGAAGGCACTAATCATGCGTTACTATTGTACTGGAAAAATGCATTAATCCGACAAAAGCATAAAGACTTGATTATACAAATGGACAAATAAATACATCTTGATTTCAAAAATTTTAAGAAACAAAGCCAAGAAAAAAAAACTGCCGCCCTTTGACCACGCGCGTGCAAAGATTAACACAGTACTTATATATTAACATTTATAAATCAGGCAACTTCCAAGAAAGTTCATTTTTTCTTTAAAATTTGCTACACTCATATATATAAATATATATATAGAGTCACGGACAATTTTTTGAAATTTTTGAAATACGAAAAAATAGTACTCCCTCTTCTTACATTTTGGTGGACTTCGTCATGATTTTAATGAGTGAACTCCAACATAAATGTGAGAAAATGAAATATCATTTTTTGTGTTTCGAAAGTACCTAGGAATTATTTCAAAGTCACTTTAGCTCTACTTTGAAAGTAAATACGTGAAATAATAACAGCGGGTCTAGGACACTGGAGGCACATGACAGAAGCCTTGCCCTTAGTATTTTATTCCTTACCTTTTCAACTCTCAATACCATCCTCCATTCCTTTTCTTCTCTCACATTACTACTCTGGTTCCTCTTCTCTTTCCTAACCTTCTCACGTTGCTTCTTCTCCATCTTCTTTGTTCTGTTTTTATTTTTTTATTTTTTTTATTTTTTTTATTCACACGTTTTCTAACTCTCACTCTTATTATATCCCTCACTTTTGTGACTTATCTCTACCATTAGATTCACTGCTTTTCTCTAGTACGTACCAGAACAGAACGAAATTCAAAACTCTGTTCTGTCCCCTTCCTTTGAAAATAATGTCTCAAACAAGAGAACCCACAAAAGCACAACCACCAACCCTTGGAAAGATCAAGAACAACCATCTTCCGGATGACATAGTATTCAACATCTTGGCAAGGCTACCAGTTAAATCACTCGTCAGATTCAGGTGTGTTTCTAAATCCCGTAACGCCTTAATCATCAGCTCCTATTTCATCTCCACCCACCTTATCAATTATAATAACAATGATCATGATAATAAGGATCGTGGTTATATCCTTGACATGTCATGTTTTAATTATCCTCCTCCTACAAATAGACCAGTTATTTCGTTTTATTGCGACCATGGTTTTGATAAAATTTTCCAGTTTGAAGTTCCCTTAAACCTTCCTTCTCATCATGCCACCTTCTTAGTCGGTTCGTGCAATGGCCTTTTGTGTCTGAATTTTTGTCCTCCACGCACCATGATTAATGTTATTTACGTGTGGAACCCCAACATCAACTCTGTTCTGTCCCCTTCCTTTGAAAATAATGTCTCAAACAAGAGAACCCACAAAAGCACAACCACCAACCCTTGGAAAGATCAAGAACAACCATCTTCCGGATGACATAGTATTCAACATCTTGGCAAGGCTACCAGTTAAATCACTCGTCAGATTCAGGTGTGTTTCTAAATCCCGTAACGCCTTAATCATCAGCTCCTATTTCATCTCCACCCACCTTATCAATTATAATAACAATGATCATGATAATAAGGATCGTGGTTATATCCTTGACATGTCATGTTTTAATTATCCTCCTCCTACAAATAGACCAGTTATTTCGTTTTATTGCGACCATGGTTTTGATAAAATTTTCCAGTTTGAAGTTCCCTTAAACCTTCCTTCTCATCATGCCACCTTCTTAGTCGGTTCGTGCAATGGCCTTTTGTGTCTGAATTTTTGTCCTCCACGCACCATGATTAATGTTATTTACGTGTGGAACCCCAACATCAGAAAGTTAAAGAGGTTGCCTGATCCTTGTGAAAGCCAATCACACCTTGTGTCACTTGGATTTGGTTTTCAATCTAAGAGTATTGACTACAAGGTTGTTAAGATCTTACGTTGCTTGACCTCTCAACTTGAGGTTGAGGTGTACTCATCGAAATCAGATTCTTGGAGAAGGGTTGGTTTTTCATTTAGAACTAATGTTGAGTTTGAAATTCATCATAATTATTATTTGCCAATCCCATTCTTTGGTGGAGCTTTGCATTGGTTAGTAGACACCATACCAGATGAAGAGAACAAGAAGAATGAAATGATTTTGTCATTTGATATCAATAACGAGACATTCGAAGAGCTAGCGCCACCTGATCATTGCTTAGATGGAGAGCATCCTGGGAGATGTCTCATGTTATTTCGGGGGAAACTAGCTTTCATTAGATTTGTGAGCGTTGGTGAACATAAATTCACATGCATATGGGTGATAAAAGAGTATGGCACACATAAATCTTGGAATAAACCTATTGTTGTACCAAAAAAATATGATGGTTTCAATGGTTTCACCAAGTGTGGTTTAATTCTATCGCATGAACAATTTCAGATGTCTTCTAATGGTGAATTAAAGATGAGGAAAAAAACTAAATATGTTTTAATTGACCCTGAAACTTTTCGTGAAAAACGTGTTCATATTCAAAATATTTCATTTGTAGCTACTTTCATGGAGAGCTTAGCCTTACTTGATGGAGCAAATGTGATAACTTATTAAGTGCATGAAGATGTTTGTTCTAAAAACTGAAGTTGTCGGTTGTATAAATGAAATAAAATCTTTGTAATGCTTTTCCTTTTGAGTTATATATTCTAGAATTAGACACACAATCACTCACAGAATTGGATTGAACTGCTTGCAATCAGCCATGCTTCTAACCAGAACTCAACTTTTACCCAGGCACCACCTTTACCCTGTTTTGGAATATTTTTATAAAGATTACAGTATTTTTATTAAATGTTGATTTAAGTGTGTAAATAGAAATCAGTTTTATTCTTTGATGTCTTTCCTATATATTATGAGTTGGCCAAATTAATGCATATTGATTAGCAAACCTTTCCAAATGTTGGTGCACCTGATGTACTTCCTTATTAAATATTTTACTCACAGAATTGGATTGAACTGCTTGCAATCAGCCATGCTTCTAACCAGAACTCAACTTTTACCCAGGCACCACCTTTACCCTGTTTTGGAATATTTTTATAAAGATTACAGTATTTTTATTAAATGTTGATTTAAGTGTGTAAATAGAAATCAGTTTTATTCTTTGATGTCTTTCCTATATATTATGAGTTGGCCAAATTAATGCATATTGATTAGCAAACCTTTCCAAATGTTGGTGCACCTGATGTACTTCCTTATTAAATATTTTCTTCAAACGTGTTCTAAATTGCTTTTTTTTTTTTTTAAGAATACTAAGTAGTTTTAACACACATACACGGGGAGAAGGAAGAATGTTTTTTTTAAAGAAATTTACAGTGATGTATATCTAAAATGGTCTAACTCTTAGATTCACAGCACAGACTTTAAACCTTTTTAACTCACATTCATTTTTTAATGTGAAATTAATCCACTGTTTTTTCTTTTGAGAATAAGTAGTTTTAACACATACACATGGGAAGAGGGGAGAATATGTTTTTAAAGAAACTTATAGTGGTGTATATTTAAAAGGGCCTAATTCTTGGATACACAACACAAGTTTTCTAAATTGCTAATTTGATATGTTTCTTTAAATGAATTTTACTTGGTATGGATTCTTTACTCTTAAATAGAATTCTATATCCAGCCATATGTGTTAGAGAAAACCATTATTCTCATGGGCACTATTTTCTGCAACAAATTTGGTCCGTGTAGTTATCAGTTATCACCACCTTATTTCCCTTTGAGCCACCTATCCAAAGTCTTTTTAAGTTGCACCACATTTCTCATCATTGTTCTATACGTTATCCAACACAATCAAGTACTTCTTTTGTTTGAGTTCTTTGCGAAGTTTGCAAATGATCCATATCAAGGATTTCAATTTTCATACCAGTTGCAGATCCAATTATCTTTTCAACAATTGTTTTCACATCAAAGATATCAGAGACGCGCACCTACATCTTCACTTTCTCATCCTTGAATACATATTGAGAAAGTGTGGTCTTCCCCATCCCTTTAATTCCCACTATGGATATGAACGAGACATTTTCTTCCACATCAATGTTCAGTAATAAATCTATGGTCATTATCTTATCCTCTTCTCTCCCAACAACTGATTCTTCTCGTACGAATGAGAGAGTTTGGTCCCTCTCCCTCACCTTTATTTGCAAAGGATGCTCTATCAATTGGAATTTGTTCCTATCATTTGCTTTTGCATCAAGTCTCTCCCTTATGGCCTTTATTTCGTGAGCCATGTTAAAATAAAAAGCAATTTGGTTTGAGCTCGAAAAGTAAGTGTGTACCTTCTTTGCCATTTTATCACCTCCCATCACCCTTCGTCGCAAGTCTTCAATAGAGAAATCACTCAACAGATCATCTGCGCCATATACTGCATCTCTAAGCTTCTTGACTATTAGTGAACTATTTTGTTTCCTTTATTAATTTTTATTTTATTTTATGTACTCATCTTTTATGTATATCATATGTTAATATATTAAACTATTATTATTTTATATTTTATATGTCAATTTTTATTTGAAAAATAAATAAATAATCTCCGTTATTTTGTCAATGTCTTTCAAAGGTTCAAGACCTAAAAAAGAAAATAAATATTGAAAAGAAATTTTAAAAATATAAAGAAGTATGAGTTCAAAACCAAAAAAAAAAAAAAAAAAAAAATTGTTAACTTAATAATTTATTGTTCCTCGCGTAAATTTGTGTATAAGTAATAATATATATTGTAGGGTCATGATTTTCGGCCCAAGCCTAGAAGAATTGGACAATGGTCTAATGAGCCCAATACAATAAATTTTTAGAGAGTGGGATGAAGAACTAGGCTTTAGTGAAGGTTAATAACGGTTAGTATGGATTTTAAAGAAGAACACGCAAGTAAGACATATAAAAATGATTGAAACTGTCATCCAAGGAGGCAGATAATGATATAAATTGATATAGATGGTTAGCAACTAAGGTTCTTTACATTATATAGTTCCTTTTAGTCCATCTTGATCATACATTTGTTGGTCATCTAAACCTTCACTTGAGTGTATGTCCCATCAGATACCTCCTCTGGCCCCTTTGTGAGTTGCGGTGACCAAGAAAACACTGTTCAGAGGTTTTCTCCATATAAATGAGGCCAAAAAAGCAGTTGTAAGGCATTAATGCGATGACAACAGCTTTTCTTTAGATATTTCATAGCCTCATTCACTCTTGCGTGTCTCAGAGGTATATCTCCACCACTAGAGATTCTATGAAAATCATTCTTACAGCTGGAACTCAGACTTGAGGCGTGTCACCCGTTGCCGAGAATAGGTTACTACTCGGACCACCTTTATTTATTTCTTTACACGTCAGACTTTAAATTAGAATTTCTCCACTCTATTTTGTCTCTCCTCAAACGTAATAGTGCCTTCGGATAAGACCCAAGGCCCAATATATGAAATTTTGGGCCATTCCTCCCCCCCCCCCCCCCCCCCCCCCGCCCCATATATATATAAGAATGATTCCATAATAATCTTGAAGTTTATTATTACTTTCGATTATGAAGTTTCAAATACATATATCTTCCATTAATAATTCTTCATGATTCATAAACTTGGGTTTGTCAATCTATTTGTGTTTGCTTTTTGTTCAATTCATTGGTATAGTACAATAACCATATATATGTGAGACGCCCACATCCATACTTATATCTTGGTGAGTCTTTAATTGCAAGTTATTTTACAAATTTGAAAATTTAGACTTTTGGACCATGGGGCTCTTTTGTTAGATAACACATAATTTTTTTTTCTTTAACTAAAATTGGCATGTAACAAATTAAGGATTAGCCTCTGTTGTTTGCATTCGTGAAGTCTTGTTGTAGGTATATATTGTAAAGCATCCTATAGCAATGGATAATCATTAGATGAAATTTGCGTCTCAAACAGCACACCAGGAAAGGATTTCATGTTCGTGTACTAACTGTGCGAGTAGAAAACTATTTGGTCGAGGATTGACCTGTTTGGTAAGGTAGTTCAAATAATAGTTTTTAGTGTTTAAACACTGAAAACTGTGAGCCTTAGGAAAAACAACGCGTTTGGTAAGAGTTTTCATTTAGGAGTGTCTGAGTTACATTTTTCATTTTAGGGTGTTTGAATACTAAATTTAAAAAACTCCTCATACCATTTTTCAAATAATATTGCTTAATGGCACTTTTGTAAATATTTAGAAAAGTATGAGACTCATTTGATAAGACCTAACATAACTAAAACTCTCTCACTCTCACGTTCACATCTCATTTTTTTTTTTCTTCCTTCTCTTTCATGTTTCTCTAACAGATATTAATAAAATAATTGTACATGTCAGAAAGTCACCACTTAAAAAAAAATACATACACAATATTATTTCACATTTTAAAATATGTTATTTGAAATATGATATCAAGCTCATTTTTTACATTATGAATACTATAAACATGTATTTTTATAACACTTTTTAAACCACAGTTTTTATATCATTTCGAACAATAGTACTTGAAAGCTACTGCCAAACAGTGTTGCATGTGATCACCTATTTTCGTATGGGATTGTTAAGGGTTATTAACCTTGGGTTTTTCATGGAAAATCAAAGTTTGCAATGACTTCTATTGAAAATCCAATGGTTACATCCAAATTTTTTTTAATGAATATGGTGATATTCGTGAGATATTGCATGACTATTCCCCATGCAAGATATGGTGTCAAAACCATATTTGAAGATACATGTACAAAATCCCATGGCTATTTGTAACGCAAATATAATCATCTGGTTATCACCTTGTATGCATATATATTGCATAGTGCACTGTCACCTTGAGATATAGGGCTGAATGGACAGTTTCATTATTCATGGAAAGTATCTATCTTTTAAATGATGTCGTATTGCATGGGTAGATAAAACTTAAGATGGATAAATATATATAAAGACAAATGTTAACAAACACTATTCTATTTAATAAAAAATTAAATAAATAAAAAAAGACATAAAAGATAAAACTAGTCTTTTTAGTTATTTTAATATTTTTTTTCTCTACAAAGTTAACTCCACACTAAAAAAAATAAATGACATAAATGATAAAACTGTAGAAAAAGACAAAAAATTGTATATAAAAAAAGTCAAAAGTTGCTGTTAACAGGTAACTTATGGTGCCTATTAATACAACTCATATATAAAAGGGTAAGCCAAGCACGTTCAATGCATAGGCAAATGCCAAATGACATGTCATAATTCTAACACATGTCATTTGGAAAAAAACCTCATATCCTCAACTCAATGGCTATATTACAATGTCGTTTTTTATACCTTATTGTGTCGGAGAGTATTAGAAGCAACTTGTTGTTTAAGCATGACATAAGTAATAAATTGGGTTTGCAAATCAAACCAAACCTTTTAGCCCAAGATGCAAGTCTGATTTGTATGGGTCATTTACCCAATACGAATGTGTGAGTGAGTTGCGTATTGTAGCCTAATTGAGTTGTGGGTCATCAAGCCTGGCTTGATCTGCATGTCTTTTAGGCTGGACATGATTGCGGGCCGTTTAGTCTAGCTTTATGATTTTTTTAATCATGAAATCCGGCCTGACACGTCTTTTGGGCTCGACTTTATATATGTTGGTCATTGGGCATAGAACCCCATATATTAATGAACTTAAGACCTACCTCGCCATATGACCAACATATATACTGACCCCTACTAATTCAACACTCCGACATTGTCCATTTATATCATGTCCAAACGTCAAATTGTTTTTAATGCTCTCCGGCCCAATAAGGTATAAAAACGACAACGCAATCGAATCCTAGAAGGTTCACATGGGTTTTATTAAACCTTAATCTTCTATATACTTATGTAGATTTGATGTTGAATTACATAACTTTATATATAGATTTATATGGTATCAAATTATTATTAGTTTATTGACAAAATAAATAGTTTATTCATAGTAAAAATTCGTAGATTTGTAAAGAGGTAAACAATTTTAGTCAAAATTTTATTATATTTGAAAAATGAGTAAGTTAATCAAGTTGAATAAGTTCGAGTTTGTTCTACAAGAAAATGAATCAAGTGTTGTTATACTGTTTATTATGAGCTCGAGCTTGTTTCAAGTTCGTTAAAAAATTAAATGAATGTCTAAACTTTTAATACTCGGTTTGGCTAAATGACCAATGCATTAAGTTGGGGCAAAACTAAACTTTTTGGTCTTTCTTTCTCTATTTATATTATTGTATTACCTTTTCATTTACATTGGTCCCGTTTGGTAATGTTGTTCTAATAACGTTGTTTAAGTGTTACGGATATACGTGTGAGTGAAAAAGTACTGTGAAAATACGTGTTATGTTGTTTAAATAATGAAAATTATTGTTTAAACAACACAACTAAACACCCCCTATATGTCTTCAACAACAAAAACCAATGTTGTTTTGCCTCCACGCAAATGGCCGTTTGACAATGTTGTTCTTGTAATGTTGTTTAAGTGTTGTGAAAATACATGTGAATGAAAATGTGTTGTAAATATACGCGTGCGCTCAATCTCGTTTCGAGAATCTCAAGGCTCGGAGCTTGAATCACTTAACTCCTTAGTATCAACTTGGTTGAACAACGATTTCCGGTCTCGCAGGAACAAGAGACGAAGAACAATTCGTACCACAATCAAGTTGCTAAGAAGAGGAGACGTAGTAGGAGTGAGACCAATGCTTGTTTGGAGGAGGAGGTTAAGGTTGTTCGTCGGTGCATTCGAAGGAGAATTGAGCTTCGGATAAATCAGGAGAAAGGGTTTTCGAGTTCTGGAGATGGGACTAAGAGGCTTAGAACACATGTTTGGTATGCCAAGCGGTTTACAAAGAAAAATGTGAGGTTCTAAAAATTGTTGACAATGATTTATAAATGTTTTGTGTGGAGGAAGGGGTTCAAGGGCACTCCTGAAGTGGTTCAAGCAAGAAGTTCTCATACATGATGCGAGTTATCATGTTCCTGTCCAATTAGAGGGTCCGGAGGTAGGCATTCCCTCTTCTTGTTACAAACTTTTTTTGATTCTAATGTGAATGAAATGGGTTTAGAATAAAAAAAAGGTCTTTAATCAATAGTTGGAATAATTATTTCCAGCTCCACTGGCCCAATAAAAAAAGTCATGCAATTTGTTTTTATTCTATTATGATAAATGTAATCTGATCTTGTGTTGTATGCTTCCAGGATTCTTTAATATTGGTTCTAAAAACTCTGATGGTGCCTTCCCCTTCAGATCTTTCTGAAACTTCTTCTTGCTCTGTTATTTCGGGTGCCATGTATGGAAGCGCTATGGTAGGTTATCTCATTAAGTGATCTCTTATGAACGGGGATTATATAAGGATTTAGATATATGAATTCCCTGTTCTTCGCAGCTTCATCATGTTGGAGCACCACTTTCTCAGCAGAATAGAGATAGTGATGCTATGGACCATGATGGTGATGGCTGTGACAAGCTGAGAACATCAAGGTCAGTTCTTCCTTTTGCCAGATGTGGGTGTGGATACATGTTTCTGCTTTTAGTGAAGGATTTGATGGTCTAAAATTTGCCTGCCAAGAGGAGGTACACATTCTATATTTGGTTCTCACAAGAGAATCATATTTCTCTTTATTTTTTGAAGCTTAGTAGGCTTAAAGAGTTAAACTTCCAACTTCAAATGAGGCGTCATATGTGGGAAGTCTTGTTACTCTAAGCTGCATTAAAATTCTCTGGAAACTACCCTATAAGTGAATGATAATCTCAAGGGATCCTTACATTATAATTAAAGAAAAAGACACTGATGTTATAGTTTTCTTTGTAGTTGCATTAGATTATACTAAGTTGTTTTAATGTCTTTTGGTAATCGGTTTCACTTGCCTAGAGTATTAGATAGTATAATACAGATAAAGTTGGTGCTTAGATCACTCATCACATATTCTTGTAACGTTTATTTTCACCCTACATGTGTTCTATCTTCAGATGGGTGAGAGGGGCATTTTAATCAATTGTGTTTCACTTGAAGTTCAACTTGCAAAATTAGAAGTATTACGATTAAAGGCATTTCAACATCTTCAGAAGGTATTACATCCTGTTACTTGGTGAATTATTTAATGCTAGAAATACGTCTTACTAAGTGAAGAAGTGCAAGATGGCTAATTGGTGTTGACTGGCTTTACAGTTCTTCAGAGAACTCTTGGCAATTGAGGAAGCATTCAGCTGTAGAATCCGACCATGACTCCCAATTGAAGAAGTCTTCTGTACTTGAAAATGAGGAGAATTTTTCTTCTCATGTAATTGTGTCTCTTAGAGTCAAGGATCCTCATCGCATAACGCCTGAGAAAAAGGTTTGCAGATGTTCCAGAGTCACTTTCTACTGGCATGCTCAGCGTATCAGAAGCTGAAGCTAAAGAGGATGTTGCATTAGCAGGAATTCTAGACAAGAACGAGGAGTTGTTAGTTGGGACAAAGCCCGGAGGAAATAGCATTATTTATGATAACGAGGATTTATGGGATAGTAGCAGTGGAGTAATCCCCCTGTCAAAGAGAATGTATTGTGTATGGAAAAAAATAGCCTGCGTATGGATAAGTTCTGCCTTGATGCTTCAAATTCAGGAATGCTGAACACTTCAACCAAGGTGCAGTGCTCAAGATCTTGCCCTATTCTTCTTTTAAAAAAGGGAAATGTTAAAAAGCACCATGTGTGGTGCATGTTAAGATTCCCGGGTTGTGTTAATAAAAAGGACAAAAAATTATTAAAAAAATTACCAAAAACGATATAAAGAAATTGCTAAAAATTTATCAAAAATAACAAAAAGTAAAAAAAAATGAGTAAAAAACTGTTGTTAACGGACACCTTACGGTGCCCCGTTAACATAACCCTTTAAAAAATAATGACCAAAAAGGAATTGCATATAGGGTAACTCCTTCTATCCTAGTAAAATCTCCCTTTTTTGTCTTACTTGAATAGTTAATTCTTACCATTGGGATCCTAATTCTTAATTTACGTTTTAACACATGCATAACTATCCATCGTGACTTACTCTATTATTGTTCATTGAGTAGGCACCATTGTGTAATGCATCAGAAGAGTAAAATTGTCAGTTATGAAAATTCTGATTTAATAAATGGCTTTGGCTGTAGGGAAGAGTTAGAATGACAAATAGTGCAAATTTTAGATCCTAAGAATCTGTGATTAGCCTTTTCCTCAGTACGTGCTTAGCCTCCCATCAGTGGAAATTTATTTTTAAGAATACAGTTAGATTTATGACATTAATGTTTCAGATGAAGAAAAGCACTTTGACTTTCACAGTTGTTTCCATTTGGCATTTTTTTTTGGGTAACTTCCATTTTGATATCTAAATAACATTTAAAATGAAGAGAGGCATCTTGTTTTCTTGAATTTTTATTGCAAAATTTAAAATTATGATAGTCCATAAGATAGCTGATAAATCTGTACGTTAAACAGTTTTCAAGAGAAAGCAAATTTTGAATTTATGTAGTTTAGCCAAATAATTTATATATATATATATATACCGAGAGTGAACTTGAAATAACCAAAAGCATGGGAAATCATGGGGAATATTCTTTTCAAAACATCATCATTAGTGGTGTAATGCAATAGTGGAACTTCACCAAGGGTAAACATTGTAGCATTTTTGGCCGTTGTGCAAAGTAAAACCAGCCAAGAAGGCGGTATTGCAGTTATAGTCAAAGTAATTTAAAACAATAATAAGACGGTAGAACTAGCCAAGTAATATATATCAAAACAGTTTAAAGTATAAAATCGTCCGAGAAGGAGGTAGCAACAAATATATGAAACTGAAAGCTGAAAATAGTTATTATTGAAAATAGGTAACAGAACTTACAGTAGTAGTTACATGATTGAAACAGTTCAACAATTACAAGGCTTGGAACTAGTTCTAGTAACAAGATTTGTAATGGGAAATCCTAAGGTGGAAACAAGGAACTCTCTCTCAAAGAAAGGCTCTAAAGAAAATTTTTGAAAGAAAGAAGTTCTTGAGAACAAGTTCTTAGTAATCTTAAGGGACAACTCTCCTTAAATAGAAAAAAAATCGGAGTTAACAGTACCTTAAATAGTAAAAGTGAATAGTGAATAGTAAGTAGTAAAAAGTGAATAGTAATTTTCACTTTTTGTCTTCAAATTTTCAGCAGAAGAACCTTGTTCAAAGCTTGCCGAAAGTAGTCATGGAATGATTGAAAGCAAGAGGAATCTCTTTTCAAAACGCCATCATTATTGCATTGGCAATGGTGTGAAATAATAGCAAGTGCATTGGCAGTGGTATGAAATAATAGCAAGAACTTCATCAGAGGTAAATATTGTAGCATTTTGGCTGTTGTGCAGGCCAGGCAAATAAGAGAACCAGTCATTAGTCAACTGTTAGATTAGGAGTATCATGACCAAACAGTTTTTGATTGTAGGGGTAACATAGGGAATAAACTCTATCAGTGAGAATTATCAAGCTGACAAGAATTTTCTGTTAAATCAATAGTGTTGTAGCAGTAACAATTTAGCATTATCAATGACCTATAGGGGCCAACCAATGATAGTAGTAGCAGTGGCCTAAGGAGGCCATTCATCAATCAGTGGAAGGAGCATTGGATGGATAACCATCATAAGGATCCCTTGGAGGATCATTATCACATTCATGCTCGTGGTAAATAGCATACTGGTTACAGAATCCATAATATAGGAGTGGCTTATAAATAGGGCTTTTTCCAGGTGTAAGGAATCTTCTTGGATCATCATGACCAGTTCGTTCTAAATGACGGATATCAGAGACATAAGGTCTAATGCCAAAAACATGAATTCTATCTGTATTTCCTATGAAATGGTAATCTTTCCATAAGTCTTGGATAACATCAAGAATTTGATTATTGAAATAATTTCTCCAACATTCTACAAGAGCAAAAGGATTTCTGAATAAAAGGAAAGAATTTCCTTCATACCATTGCCCTTGGTGAGTGAAACCATTAATGAGAATGAGATGTTTTGAGGGTTGGACTTCCATCCAGTTATCTCTTTCCCATTTTGGCAAAGTACTCCTGCATCTAATGGAAACAAAAGGACTAGCAAGTTTTTTAATAGCTTCTTGAATTATTTGCGGGAACTGGCTAATTTGGTCATGGCTTGTTAACTTGATGAACCTAATAAAGCCATATTCAATCATCTAGGACAGCCAGTCAAGGTCCCTATCATCATCATCTGTTCCATCTTCATAATTGACTAAGAGACCTGGAAATGGATGCTTCTTTTCATATAATCTGAGACTACTCCCAAAGTGTTCTTCCCAATCCAGTTAGATAAAGACGTTGTCAGCTTAATCTAAATCATCAGGATCAGGAATAGTGGCTGTAACAAGTTTCTTGAAATATTTGTACCATAGGTCAAAAGACCTAAATATAGCCTTACTTTGTAGAATACAAGATTGTATATAGGCCTGTCCAAACCCATCTAAGACTCAACCCACCCGGAGGACCTAACTGGAACCGATTTAAAACCGGCCGACCCGACTATTCCGGCGGTCAACGACGGGTCTTTTCCCCCCAAAAACCGACTTTGGCAGGTCGGTTTCTGTTTCTATCCCCCAAAACCTAAAAAACCCAAACCGTCTGGAGAAAAACCCAAATTCCGGCAAAAAACCCAGATTCCGACGAGAAACCTAGATCCCGGCGAGAAAAATTCCAGAATTCGATGAAAAAACCTAAATCTCGGTCAAAAAACCCAGATTCAGGCGATATTTCACGTAGATTAGGCGAGATTTTGACTGGATTTGGCGAAATCTCATCAAATCTGATGAGATTACGGCCGGATTTGGCAAAATCTCATAGATTCCGATGAGATTTTCGCCAGATCTCGAGTTTTCTCACCGTTTTCTCGAGTTCTCTTGCCGTTTTCTCCCCGTTTTCTCAAAACCCAGACGCCGACGGACCCGCCCACCACTTGTAGAAGTCTGATCCGTCCGACCCGTTTACTCCGGCGGTCGACAGCGGGTGAGATTTTTCAAAACTCGATTCCGTCGGGTCGGTTCCGGGTTGGGCACAAACCCGACCTGGACCGACCCGTGGATAGCTTTAATTGTATATCTGTTGGCAATAGCACTTCTTAACAGTGATTGGGTCTTAAAATTCAATCTAGCATAATCAGTGCCCATTATAGTCTTTTTATCTATTGAATGGATTTTCTCTTTGCCAAAGAGTTGACTAGTGTAGGGATCATTTTTAATATTTGGGTGGTTAACAAAATGACTAGTGTAAGGATCATTTGTAATATTTGGGTGGTTAACAAGATAGCTTCTAAAAACCTCATTTTTTGAAACAAGGTTAGCATTTTCAGAAACAAGGTTAGCATAGTGGCTCATATAAGCATCATTTTGAGCAATAAAGTTAACAAGGTGGATTTCCAGTGCTTGGAGGGTTTTCTGGAAAAGGGTGTGGCGATTTAGAGTAAAAGCAACATAGAAGTTTTCAAGAATAATTTTAATGGAATCTGGTAGTTCACTATAGACTCCATTATAAAATTGTAAAGTTCTGGATAAAACTTCCTGCAAAACAATTATCATGTGACCATTGGAATATGCCACCTCTGCTGGAACAAATTCTTGAAGGGATGTTGATCCGCTGGGTTTTACCCCAGAAGATGTGCCTTCATGTATTACAAAAGGTTGTCTCGCTGGGAGCCTTTTGTCTTGAGAATAGCCCTGTACAGGTGCTTTTCCCTTGTTCCTCCTCTTTGTTGAGGAAGTCATATTAATCCACTTTATAGTTGTATAAGTAATATTATTATTATTCCACTTATTAGTGGTACTTATCCACGTAACATGGTCCGATACCTGCGAAGAATCATTGAAAATATTAGGATAATTGGTAGTAGTTATCATTTTGGCACTATGAACATTACCTTTGAAAATATCTATGAAATATTGGCAAAAACCCATCCTTGGTTCTTGAATAAGCACATTAGTTAGAAAATCTTCAAAATAAGATAGATTAACAATATGTTTTCTTCTATGCCAAAAGGCATTAGGAACATCAAAGCAAACATCATCAATCAGAATTTTTTGAAAATTATCAATTTTTTATTGCAACAATTTATCAGAAAGTTGTTTAGCAATTTTCTTGTATCTAACTTCTTGCTAAAGGAAGTTAAGATGTTTAATTTTAGCATGGATCAAATTTAAAACATCATTAGTATCAATTTCAAACTTTGAATCAAATTTAAATTTTACTTTTTGTCCAAAAGGATCAGTAGTAATTCCATCATGTTCAACAAAAAAAGGATACAAAACATCTTTTTATATATATATATATATATAATAAAAAATTTTCCAATGGTCAAAATAAAAAATTAGCTTCCGTTTATGTCACAATAAACTTAAATTTTATTTTAGTCGTTTGTTATATAAGTAATTTTCATCTAAGATATAACGGCATGGGCCAAATTGTCACAATATTGAAAAGTTAGAAATTAAATTGACACAATTAAAAAGTTATGGACTAAATTAAAATATGATGTTAAGGTTAGAGATCAAACATATAATTTACCCTCTATTTTTCCTTTAAAAGAATTAATAATTTTTTTTCAAAGATCTGACATGGATTTGTTTTATTATGTGGACGTGGCTTTTTATTATCTTACAATTACTTTATTAAAAAAAAAAAATTATATAAATATATATATATATATATCCCTGGGAATTTCTCAGGAGTATTAATAAGAACCCTACCTCTCTTCATATTAATAAAAACCCTAAAAACCCTACGTCTCTCTCTTTCTCTCTCTCTGAAAAATGTCTGAAACAAGAGAACCAGCAAGAGAACAACCACCGACCACCCTTCGACGTCAGAAGTATCTCCACTATAGTATTGTACTCAACATTCTGGCAAGGCTACCATATATATATATATATATATCCCTGGGAATTTCTCAGGAGTATTAATAAAAACCCTACCTCTCTTCATATTAATAAAAACCCTAAAAACCCTACGTCTCTCTCTCTCTCTCTCTCTGAAAAATGTCTGAAACAAGAGAACCAGCAAGAGAACAACCACCGACCACCCTTCGACGTCAGAAGTATCTCCACTATAGTATTGTACTCAACATTCTGGCAAGGCTACCAGTTAAATCACTCCTAAGATTCAGGTGTGTTTGCAAATCTTGGGACTCCTTAATCACCAGTCCATATTTCATCTCCACCCACTTACATGTCAATACCGTTGATCGTGGTGATTATATTGTTAACATGCCCTGGTATGTTGAGAACTCTTCTTCTCCTCCTTATTCCAACGGACCAGTCATTGCGTTTTATTGCGATCATGATGGGTTTGATAAAATTTTCGAGTTTGAAATTCCCTCAAGGTTTCCGCCTTATCAAGCTAACTTAGTCGGTTCGTGCAATGGCCTTTTGTGTTTGGAATTTCAAGTAAGGGAGAAGAGATGGCAAGTAGCATCTCTCACTGTTATTATCTACTTGTGGAATCCCAGTATTAGAAAATTAAAGAGGTTGCCTGATATTGAGTTTGACTGCTTTATTCCACTCGGATTTGCTTATCATTCAGAGAAAAATGACTACAAAGTTGTCAAGATTTCATACTATTCCAGGAGAAATCTTGAGGTTGAGGTGTACACATCAAAATCAGATTCGTGGAGAACACTTGAGGGCCTTGACGTTTCATTGGGACCCCAGATTGAGTTTGGATATAATATTTCTTTGCCAATCCCATTTTTTGGTGGAGCTTTGCATTGGTTAGTAGATATCATACAAGGCAAAGAGAAGCACAGGACTGAAATGATTTTGTCATTTGATGTCAATAATGAGACATTTGAAGAGCTAGCTCTGCCTGACCATTGCTTTGATGGAGCAGGCAATGGATTGGATGGGAAATGTATTTCGTTATTTAGGGGGAAACTAGCTTTGATTAGATTTGATACAGTTGGAGAACAAAGTTTTGCATGTGTATGGGCCATAAAAGAGTATGGCAAGCATAAATCCTGGAATAAACCTCTTGTTGTACGAGAACAATATCATGGTTTGTATGGTCTCACCAAGCGCGGTTTCATTCTATTGGAAGATGAATCCCACATCTTTGGCAATGGTCAATTAGAAATGCCGAAAAAAAGAAAGTTCGTTTTAATTGATCCCGAAGCTCGATGTGAAGAGTGTTTTGATTTTCAAGATCTTTCATTTGTAGCTACATTCATGGAGAGCTTAGCCTTACTTGATGAAGCAAATGTGATAACTTATTGAGGTGTGTGTAAAAAGTGTGAAGTCATTACTGGCATAAATGAAATGAAATCTTTGTAAGGCTTTTCCATTTAGCAGTATATATATTTTATAGTGGTGGCTATTATATATATATTAGTATTTGATATTGTTATGTGGATAGTACGTACATACCCAGATTACATTTCTGACTATTAACATTCTCTGGTCGCCTTCTTGTTTGCCTAGTTCTAGCTATATGGTCTTTGCTGGTCTGTGCTTCTATTAATTAGTACTTTTGTATGCATCAAGGATAAGCATTTCACAGATTGTGATAGAATACAAACTCTCTTCCAGAGACTACATATAACTATAAGTAGAGAGATGGGCAGGTTAATGCCAAAAAGGAGTTAAATCTATTTATTAATTACCACGGGGGATCCATTGATTACCAATTGTTAATGTTAGGATCCTGTCTCTTTGCTTGCTGGTGGCCACTGCTAGTGCTAGTACTCTATTTGTGCTTGCTGTTGTAACACTGCAAGTTGCAAAGTTGCTGGATATAATATATATGTGCTGCGTACTACACCACTAGAGCGCTGCAATACTGCTATTACATTGCAGTGTTATTGTGTCATGTACTAATATTTATTAGCAGCCAGTCTATAAGTAATTTAGTAGTACTATTAGTCAATTACAACATGTGCTCTATCTAAAATAATAATAGCATGCAGTGTTATTGTGTCGTTTACTCATATTAATTAGCATTAGTCTATTTATTAGTCATTAGTAATCCCATTAGTCAATTACAACATTTTCTTCTGTGATGTAGAACAGACAGCACATGTCTTTTTGAAGTAACAAAGGCGTCAGAAGTTACAGCGCAAGATGAAAGGGGGGTGCTAATGCGGCCATTGGAATGATGATGTTGAAATTGCATGAAATTTGGCAAGTTGAAGGGAAATGACATTCTGATCCTGGCTCAAGACCTCAAGTGTCATCTAAATTTAGGCAAATTCCTTCGTTAAAGCCTTAGAAATAGTGTTTTTACTATTTATAGTAATATTTATTTTTCTTTAATAACTTTTAGTTTCAAAGTTAGAATAAGGTCTTGTTTGTTTTGGGACGTTATTTTCAATTTCCGCAACTATCTAAAATTTGCTATTTTTGGCAAAAATAGTTGTTTTACCACCTAATTGTGTGATTAGCGCAAATTAGGGTTTTTGGGCATTTTCATAGCTGCCCTAGGATTTCTTTTACTATTTAAACATATTTTAGCCTTCAGGGCAATTTATTTTTCAGATTTATAAAAATTTAGACTTTGTTAAGTTCTCTCTGGTGGATTCCAAAACCTTATTATTTTGTGGATTTAATGGACTCCTTGTGGATTCTAGGTTTTCATTAAGAAGTTAATGCGTTTAGTTTCTTTTTCATTCAAAAAGCAACATGTTTGTTTTCTTGTAGCCCTGTAATCCCATAAAGCTTATCCATCCCTATTATTCTTTTTCTGGGCCTAAGCCCATGAGCCCGTTATTCTATATTCAGATCCCCACACAAAGTATCCTTGCTATCGTGAATTGTGAAATATAGGAAGGGACTTTTTTTTATTCTTGCTATACAAAGGATTTAGACAATAAAATGGCTTTAGAAATTACCAATGTTTTTAAACATATATAGTGTGTGGTGAAACCTTATAATCATGCCATAAAATCCTCAATCAAATTCTTTATTATAAGTTTTGAATGAATCTCAGGTTCATGTGGTGGAATTACTCAGTTGTTTTTTATTAAACCTTGGGATGAATCCACATCAAACAATTATTATAGGTTGGATACTAGTGTTAAAGGTATTAGGCTTACAATATAATTAGGCCTCGCCCATGTATACCAAATACCTCTAACACCTAGCATCAGTTTCATGCAAGTATTAGGACGTCAATATTTGTGTTAAAGGTTAGATTGTTGAATATTATATATTACTTTAGAATTTCTCTTCTAAGATCAATGTGGTTAGTTATTGAAACTTACTTTGTAAACAGGTCCAAAACCACCCTCTCCAAGTTTATTTGAGGCACTGAAGTAATTAGTAGCGGTAGATACACTAGAAAACTGAAGAGTGGAAGCTCCATTTCCTTATTTCTACCTTTCCCAGCCCTCTTCTTGTTGATTAGTCCTCGTTGTATAGCCCTGTTGCTGAAATCAAATGATATCAAGTCCTCCCCTACTTGATTTAGAAGATAGTTCCAATCAGTGCAAGCTTTGTGGTCCTGTTTCTCAAATCAAATTATAACAAGTCCTCCCCTACTTAATTGTGAAGATGGTTCCACTAATCTAATCCGAAATGATTCATAAAAGCCGTCATGGCTCAAATAATAACTGAATTTTGTTACATGGTTGCAAAGGAATATATACATATAATTTCAAAAGCATTTAATTGTTTTGTTGAAATCCTTGATGAGTTCTTATGCTGACAGCTGGAAGTAAATGAGTTGCTTGAGCCCACATATATTTACTTGCTTGAGTGGGCCTTTTCAATCAACAATACTTCGAACAACCACAAGTACATAATTTAACCCCTTTTTACATCAAATAAAATATATCAAGAGATTTACCAACACTCGTATTTGCTCGTTATCTTTTAAATTTATCTTTTCGATTAGAATTAGACTCAATTGTATATGCCTCATTATGTTAATGAAAGTAAGTTCCCTTCCAATGTTTTACTTTTCATGCAATTAGTTAATTGTAGTCTCAAGTTTATTTTTTTTGCAACTATGAATACTTCGAATTAGAATAAAGCATACCGACTTAGCCTTGAAAATGCTTGTTTTAAGTTCTTCACTTAGTCCTACTTATTGTATCAAAAGTAATTAGCCCTCGAGGATAGAATGAGATGTAGTCTCGAAGTGCAAAATTTTCTATCAAACAAACACACTTGCTGCAAGTACTAGAAGTGATTCAAGGTTGCACAAAATCCTGGTCTAGTGACACGGCTTGACTAGCGTAACTCTTCAAAAAAAACTGGTTTAGTGACACAGTTTGACTCTCCCATAAAAAAGAAAAAAAAAAGGGGCTATACATCACAACATTTCTCGTTCAATGATCTTATTAACTGCTCCGTACGTTTATAGAAGTTATATCAAAGAACCTTGGTAAAATGACTTGCGCAATATTACCTCTGAAGTTTGACCTCTTACAAATGTAGTAAAGAATCAAGAGTACCCCAAAAGCTACGGCAATGGCGACCACAACTCTCATTATCACCTTCATCTTTTGCTTGTTTTTAACCTCTTTTTGATTGAATTTGCAATAGAAAAACAAAAATAGTTTAGTAATGCAATAAAACTGACGAAAACATAGATTTTAGCTTCAATGGCATGTCAAAATATGAATTAAAGAGCAACGAAGACTATAGGCACATTACCTTTCTCTGATGCAGACATTCAAGTATATACATTCTAACTATCAACATCCATCCTGTTATTAGCTGCGATCTGTCTAATATCAATTAGATCCCCAAACCACATGGCACAATCACTTATTCCATATATGATATTTGAGTTTGTAAAGGCCGTACAATTACAGTTGTTCAAACATTTGTCTCTACATTCCTCAAAATCCATGCTCTCTTCCACCCAAGAATCCGTAGAATCTGGCGATTTGAGTCCAACAAATTTAACAAACGCAATTTTATCTTTATCCTAGCAGCTCAATTGCTTATTGCGTTCACATCCCTTATGCCACTCTTCTGGGTTCCATGTTTGTAGTGATTTAGGCTTGAATCCTTCTACACATTGACAGAAAAATGACTCACCCATGATACAATTTCCATAAGCACCACATAAATTATAATTGTCACATTTGTCTATGGGCAAATATAACAACATGCTCCATTCTTCTTTTTCTTCAACCCACGAGTAGACCTCATACTGTGATTAGTTCAAAACTGCTCTTGTGATTACAAATTCTTGAATCATATCGAACTTGAAGTAAACCTCATCTTTGTTGTAGACATAAGTGAAGCTATAATCTTGGGTGGACTTTAAATCTGGCATACCATTGAAAAAAAGGCCATTCCATGGGCCGGACGGGAAGTACTTCTGGGAGTCGGTCTTCAGGACAAATTCAGGGTAATTATGAAGTTCAATCTCCTAGCTCAGTTCTCTAGGTGAGGGGTCATCTGAACTCTTCCACGAAGATAGATGCCGATTCAGACCAATCCTTAAGTCCCATCAAGCTTCATCCCAGATAGCCACGTATCAAAAGGATAGTTAAAGCTTTGCCACAAATAGCGTCCTGGGTTTCCTTCATTCTCTTCTCTTAATACTAGATTTACGGAATCTAAAAGCTCAACAACTGGACTCCTTGCCTCTTTTGTTGAATTTGCCAACCAAGCAACAATCGTATTCTGACTAAGAAGAACAAGGCTACCTGAACTGTTTAACATCAACACGCTAGACGAGTCGCTAATTGGGTTGAGCCGGTTTGCTGCCCAAACAACTGTTTTAACTGTGATATTGTTGTACCAAATTCCCAAGTAACGGTTAGTGGAATTACCGGGACTGAAGAACCCCAGGACAAAGCCTCCATCTTTAGAGACCAAGGTTGTCTTCTCAATGTCACTAAGGAATTAAAATTTAGTAATGATATCAGCAGCCCGAGAATGCAAAGAATAAAATAAGCAAATTGGAACTCAACACCACAAAAGTGAAGATATCCATTGCTTGCTGGTCTTAAATCTCCTAACTAACCCATAGTTTTAAAAACCAGACCAGACCTCCCGATCCGATCGGTTCAATTGAGAATCGGTCAATAATTCGGTTCGGTTATGACTAAAAATTGAAAACCAATCAAAAATTAGAAAAAATTAGGAACTGACCGGTTCAACTGTAAAAACTAGGAACTAGTATGGTTGAATTGGTTATTGGCCGGTTGAGTTGAAAACCAAAACTAACCTAAAAACGCTCACACCTTTCTCAGTCTCTCTCTCACTCTCATTTTTTCCCCTTTCAAAGCTAGCTTTTTGGAGTTGTGATTCTACCCATGCGTCACAAATCTTTAGAGAAAGATGGAAAACATACCTATAGACACAATGAGAGGAAGGCCTGGGCTTATTTGGATTTGGAGAGGAGAGACCACAATCAATACATACATTCGCCTCAATCCATTTGAAACCATGTGGCCAAATATTTTACTTTTTCTTTTCCTTCTTAAAGAATCAGATAACAAATGATTGATTTTTGACTTTAGTGAAATGTTGCTTTTGTGAAGAGTGATAGTACTATAGTAGTGAAGTGTTGCTTTTTATATTCATGGATCAAAACCTAGCCATATGAGATCATTTAATCCCCCTATCCAATCTTTAATGTGATCTGCCTGTCAATATGTCACAATGAGAGAAAGATCTGGGCTTATTTGGATTTGGAGAGGAGAGACCACAATCAATACATACACTCGCCTCAATCCATTTGAAACTGTGTGGCCAGATATTTTACTTTTTTTTTTCTTAAAGAATCAGATAACAAAGGACTGATTTTTGACTTTAGTGAAGTGTTGCTTCTGTGAAGAGTGACGGCACTATAGTAGTGAAGTGTTGCATTTTATATTCATGGATCAAAACCTAGCCATATGAGATCATTTAATCCCCACTATCCAATCTTTAATGTGATCCACCTATCAATATGTCATAGTGAGAGAAAGACCTAGGCTTATTTGGATTTGGAGAGGAGAGACCACAATCAATACATACATTCGCCTCAATCCATTTGAAACCGTGTGGCCAAATATTTTACCTTTTTTTTTCTTAATCAATTAGATAATAGAGGATTGATTTTTGACTTTAGTGAAGTCTTGCTTTTGTGAAGAGTGACGACACTCTAGTAGTGAAATGTTGCTTATTATATTCATGGATCAAAACCTAGCCATATGAGATATGTCACAGTGAGAGAAAGACTTGGGCTTAGTTGGATTTGGAGAGGAGAGACCACAATCAATACACACATTCTCCTCAATCCATTTCAAACTGTGTAGCCAGATATTTTACTTTTTTTTTTTCTTAAAGAATCAGATAACAAAGGACTGATTTTTGACTTTAGTGAAGTGTTGCTTTTGTGAAGAGTGACGGCACTATAGTAGTGAAGTGTTGCTTTTTATACTCATGAGTTCCACATGCATCATGTTCAGCTAGAATACTGATTAGATGTGCACAGTCTAAAATGCATTCATCTCTAGAAAAGATGTGTTCCAATCAAAACAAGAACCTGTCAATAAGAAAGACAAGTTGCACTAAAATGGCCATGCGTGTCACATTAGCCATGTCAGCTTGACGGAGGTGGAAAAACAAGTTCAGTGCAAGAGAAACATAAACAAAACAAAATGCTATCATGTAAAGTAAGTCTAAAACAATATACTTTACCAAATTCATGCATTTCTTAGTTAATGTAGATAGAAGAACAGCATTACTGTATTATTATTATTATTATTTGCTAAGTAAGAGCATTCGCAGCAATGGAAGTATAATGCTATATTGCTAAAATTTAGCTTCACAAACACAAAAGTCTTGCTGCAGCAGTGGAGCTAAATCTAAAAATTTTAGCTCTATTGCTACAGTGCACATCTATTTATAAATGTGCACTGTTCATGAGAGCTAAAAAAAAAAAAATATATTTTAATCCTTACCTGATTAAAATATTAACATTCTCTCTATCAACAACTGGACTCCTTGCCTCTTTTGTTGAATTTGCCAACCAAGCAACAATCGTATTCTGACTAAGAAGAACAAGGCTACCTGAACTGTTTAACATCAACACGCTAGACGAGTCGCTAATTGGGTTGAGCCGGTTTGCTGCCCAAACAACTGTTTTAACTGTGATATTGTTGTACCAAATTCCCAAGTAACGGTTAGTGGAATTACCGGGACTGAAGAACCCCAGGACAAAGCCTCCATCTTTAGAGACCAAGGTTGTCTTCTCAATGTCACTAAGGAATTAAAATTTAGTAATGATATCAGCAGCCCGAGAATGCAAAGAATAAAATAAGCAAATTGGAACTCAACACCACAAAAGTGAAGATATCCATTGCTTGCTGGTCTTAAATCTCCTAACTAACCCATAGTTTTAAAAACCAGACCAGACCTCCCGATCCGATCGGTTCAATTGAGAATCGGTCAATAATTCGGTTCGGTTATGACTAAAAATTGAAAACCAATCAAAAATTAGAAAAAATTAGGAATTGACCGGTTCAACTGTAAAAAATAGGAACTAGTATGGTTGAATTGGTTATTGGCCGGTTGAGTTGAAAACCAAAACTAACCTAAAAACGCTCACACCTTTCTCAGTCTCTCTCTCACTTTCATTTTTTCCCCTTTCAAAGCTAGCTTTTTGGAGTTGTGATTCTACCCATGCGTCACAAATCTTTAGAGAAAGATGGAAAACATACCTATAGACACAATGAGAGGAAGGCCTGGGCTTATTTGGATTTGGAGAGGAGAGACCACAATCAATACATACATTCGCCTCAATCCATTTGAAACCATGTGGCCAAATATTTTACTTTTTCTTTTCCTTCTTAAAGAATCAGATAACAAAGGATTGATTTTTGACTTTAGTGAAATGTTGCTTTTGTGAAGAGTGATAGTACTATAGTAGTGAAGTGTTGCTTTTTATATTCATGGATCAAAACCTAGCCATATGAGATCATTTAATCCCCACTATCCAATCTTTAATGTGATCTGCCTGTCAATATGTCACAATGAGAGAAAGATCTGGGCTTATTTGGATTTGGAGAGGAGAGACCACAATCAATACATACACTTGCCTCAATCCATTTGAAACTGTGTGGCCAGATATTTTACTTTTTTTTTTTCTTAAAGAATCAGATAACAAAGGACTGATTTTTGACTTTAGTGAAGTGTTGCTTCTGTGAAGAGTGACGGCACTATAGTAGTGAAGTGTTGCATTTTATATTCATGGATCAAAACCTAGCCATATGAGATCATTTAATCCCCACTATCCAATCTTTAATGTGATCCACCTATCAATATGTCATAGTGAGAGAAAGACCTAGGCTTATTTGGATTTGGAGAGGAGAGACCACAATCAATACATACATTCGCCTCAATCCATTTGAAACCGTGTGGCCAAATATTTTACCTTTTTTTTTCTTAATCAATTAGATAATAGAGGATTGATTTTTGACTTTAGTGAAGTCTTGCTTTTGTGAAGAGTGACGACACTCTAGTAGTGAAATGTTGCTTATTATATTCATGGATCAAAACCTAGCCATATGAGATCATTTAATCCCCACTATCCAATCTTTAATGTGATCCACCTGTCAATATGTCACAGTGAGAGAAAGACCTGAGGAGAGACCACCTATCAATATGTCACAGTGAGAGAAAGACTTGGGCTTAGTTGGATTTGGAGAGGAGAGACCACAATCAATACACACATTCTCCTCAATCCATTTCAAACTGTGTAGCCAGATATTTTACTTTTTTTTTTTCTTAAAGAATCAGATAACAAAGGACTGATTTTTGACTTTAGTGAAGTGTTGCTTTTGTGAAGAGTGACGGCACTATAGTAGTGAAGTGTTGCTTTTTATACTCATGAGTTCCACATGCATCATGTTCAGCTAGAATACTGATTAGATGTGCACAGTCTAAAATGCATTCATCTCTAGAAAAGATGTGTTCCAATCAAAACAAGAACCTGTCAATAAGAAAGACAAGTTGCACTAAAATGGCCATGCGTGTCACATTAGCCATGTCAGCTTGATGGAGGTGGAAAAACAAGTTCAGTGCAAGAGAAACATAAACAAAACAAAATGCTATAATGTAAAGTAAGTCTAAAACAATATACTTTACCAAATTCATGCATTTCTTAGTTAATGTAGATAGAAGAACAGCATTACTGTATTATTATTATTATTATTTGCTAAGTAAGAGCATTCGCAGCAATGGAAGTATAATGCTATATTGCTAAAATTTAGCTTCACAAACACAAAAGTCTTGCTGCAGCAGTGGAGCTAAATCTAAAAATTTTAGCTCTATTGCTACAGTGCACATCTATTTATAAATGTGCACTGTTCATGAGAGCTAAAAAAAAATATATATATATTTTAATCCTAACCTGATTAAAATATTAACCTTCTCTCTCTCTCTCTTTGATCATCTCAGCTCTCTCTCAACTCTCTCATCGCTGCCAACCCAAGCCCACACTGCCGACCCACGCCACCATTGATCCTCGCCGCCAGACCCACACCACCGTCGATCCTCGCCGCCAGACCCACGCCACCGTCGATCCTCGCCGCCAGACCCACGCCACCGTCGATCCTCGCCGCCAGACCCACGCCGTCGATCCACATCCACGCCATTCGATCCACATCAATCCACGCCGTCGATCCACCGGCTATGGTGGTGGAATGATGTTTGATTTTTTTTTTTCTTCTATGGGTTTGATGGCTGCAGTTGTGGGATGATGTTTGATTTTTTTTTTTCTTCTGTGGGTTTGATGGCTGTGGTGGTGGAATGAGGTTTGATTTTTTTTTCTTCTGTGGCTTTGATGGCTGTGGTGGTGGCGATGGTGGTTGTTGTGGCTATGGTTTGGTGGTACGGTGTTTGATTTTTTTTTTTTCTTGTGGACTTGGTGGCTGTGGTGGTGGATTGGTGACTATGATGGTTGTTTGGGGATTTATTTTGTTTGTGGGTTTGATTGTGTTTGTGTTGTTGGTGGTGGTAGTAGTGGTGGCTGTAGCTGTGGCTGATTGTAAAGAAGGTTGTGGTCGATGCTGGGATATTTTTTGAGTTGTGAGATATATTATTTTATTGTAGGGATATATTATTTTATTATGATGTTTATATTATTTTATTGTGTTGATAGTTAAAATAAATTCACTGCTGCAACAGGTGTGTAGGTATAATAGATAAAGTAACTTTTGATGGAGCTAAAAAGCTAAATTTTTATCTCCACTGCTACGAATGCTCTAACGAATGAGACAATATATTTTTTTTTTTCCGATCATTATTCGTCTTAGCCCATAACATATTGGATCTTTTTTACCATTCGAGTTTTGATGCAGAAGTTAAGATCCAATATGCTATGGCTAAGACGAATAATGATTGGCGAAAAAAAAAAAAAAAACTGTCTCATTCGTTACTTAGCAATAATAATAATAATAATAATAATAATAATAATACAGTAATACTGTTCTTCTATCTACATTAACTAAGAAATGCATCAAATACTGTTCTATATAATTAGGAAACAACCATCATTTGATCCCAAATTTATTAGCAATTAGCAAAAATCTTAGCTAAAATGTTTTTTTTTTTTTATATATTTTGAGAATCAGCTAAAATGTTACTAATCTTGTATTGCATTGGATCATTACACTAATTAAGTTGACATGCTTTTAACCCTTATCATAATTAAGGAAAACAATAGTTATTTCTATGTTATATCTAAAAGGATTGGTCATAATTAGAACTTCTCTTATATAACTCATAACTATATATTGGGATATATTAATCAGCACACATTCTCATAATAGCTTTACATATTTAAATCCAACTCAACTCAACTCATATATCCATGTTCTATTCGGTAGAAAAATAATAATAATAAATAGAAATAATTTTTCGGAGAGGTGGCCCGGCCGCCCGAGTGGTTGATAGCTCCGCACGTACTTTAGAACCTAATTAAGATTATATTTGCTTATAACTTATTCTTATTCATGTTTGTTTAGTGACGGTTTCTTTTTTTAGTAAGTCTTTAGAATATCTTACTGCACTCTCCTAATTGAAGGGCTAGGTTCTTGAGTTTAACCAACACATTGGCATGAATATGTTTTTCTTTCCATCCCTCTTTAATATGCTATTCTTTTACTGACATTCTTTGATATTCATCATTAATGCTTCNATAATAATAATAATAATACAGTAATACTGTTCTTCTATCTACATTAACTAAGAAATGCATCAAATACTGTTCTATATAATTAGGAAACAACCATCATTTGATCCCAAATTTATTAGCAATTAGCAAAAATCTTAGCTAAAATGTTTTTTTTTTTTTATATTATTTTGAGAATCAGCTAAATGTTACTAATCTTGTATTGCATTGGATCATTACACTAATTAAGTTGACATGCTTTAACCCTTATCATAATTAAGGAAAACAATAGTTTATTCTATGTTATATCTAAAAGGATTGGTCATAATTAGAACTTCTCTTATATAACTCATAACTATATATTGGATATATTAATCAGCACACATTCTCATAATAGCTTTACATATTTAAATCCAATCAACTCAACTCATATATCCATGTTCTATTCGGTAGAAAAATAATAATAATAAAATAGAAATAATTTTTCGGAGAGGTGGCCCGGCCGCCCGAGTGGTTGATAGCTCCGCACGTACTTTAGAACCTAATTAAGATTATATTTGCTTATAACTTATTCTTATTCATGTTTGTTTAGTGACGGTTTCTTTTTTTAGTAAGTCTTTAGAATATCTTACTGCACTCTCCTAATTGAAGGGCTAGGTTCTTGAGTTTAACCAACACATTGGCATGAATATGTTTTTCTTTTCCATCCCTCTTTAATATGCTATTCTTTTACTGACATTCTTTGATATTCATCATTAATGCTTCAATCACCATTCAAGACCTATATTCCAATTTCCATATGCCTATACGAATCTTATTATTGGACTAACTTCTTCACTACATCTAAGCACATATGTACCGCGTCTTATAGGAAATGCCCTAGCTATCCTTGCCCACTTTTCACTGCATCCAAGGTTTGATGCAGTGTGTCGCTAGTTGGAGACTCCCAACGATTATTTGTAGTGAATCTATTCATAATACATTGACTAAATTTTATTCTAGTTGTACAGTTGTTAAAGTGTTCATAGAAGTATTAACTTTCAACCAAATTGGAATATTATTTGCTGTAAAAAATTTATTACTGTGGATTATACTTTAAAACTTAATTAACAAATATATATATATATATATATATTTTTTAAAGAAAAAATTCTATTTCAATAAAATTTTCATAACAAATCTCAAGTATCAAGTTGTTAGTTTCTTTTGCTAGTGGACAATAAAGTAATTTCAATAGTCAAATTAAAAGCCTATAACAATAAAGTACTTTCAAATTTGTTGTGAAAGTGTTGTAGATGTAGCATTTTTCTATTTTAACATATTTTCATAGCAAATCTCTATTAAATTAAAAACCTATAACAACCTACTATATAGAATTTATTGTGAAAATATTATGGATGTAGTATTTCTCTATTTTAAGTTTTGTACATGATAAGCAATAACATTTTTGAAAAATACTTATATATAAGTTTATTAGTTTATTATGTGATATAGTATGCATATTTCACTTTGCATAATGTATATACAATACAAAAATATGATTGTGTGATGCCTAGCTGAAAACATTTTCTTATGACTCATGGCCACGAGGGTTACTTTTAATTAAGAATTTAAGATAGACAGACTTTACAACTGAAAGAGTTTATGTGCTTTTGAGCTTAAGAAAGAAGGTGCTTTAACTTACTTAAATGTCATTTCAAGTTCATTTTCCTTTATGAATCATTCTCTTTGGGTTCCTTCAACTTTTTGTTAGTGGCCAGTCATATATTAGCGAGTATCAAACAAATAAAAGAAATTAAAGAAAATATATTGAAATTTGAACAATAAAATAGCAAAAATAAAAGAAAACTATTATTTTAAGTTGCATGTCTTGTAAGGTCGAGCTTCTATCAAAACAAACACTGTATAAATTATTAAAATAAATAATGAAAATAATTTTATTTATTTATTTTTTTTTTTACAACTTTTTGCTACTGATTTCAATTGGAGTAGTAACTTAAAATTTTTGGTAACAGTTCGATACCACCATTGCCTTTAATCCTTATCATCATAGTCACCACCACTACCCAACACTACCACCATCACCACATCACAGCTTGCCTCCACCACTGTTACTACTACAACTACGACCTCCATTGTCGCTAATACCACTACCTCCATCTCTACAACCACTATGACTACATAAAATACTAATGGTTTTCCAAACACCAACTTCATGTTCACAAGTTTAATAACTCAAGTAAGCATAAGTCCCCTCTCCCATTGTGTGTATGTGTTAAAATACTTAATATTTTAAAAAAGAAAAGAAAAAGTAAGCGTTAATCACATATGCGATATATATATATATATATATGGGTTGGGTTCAAGTTACACCTGGTGTAACTTTAAATGATGTTACACCACTCAACAACTTGTTATAAAATTCATATTTGAAAATCTCATCGTTGAATTACATGTTTTTTATATTTTTAATATTCTTGCCAATTTTCATGTTAATTGGATGTTATTTACTATTTGATGATCTATAAACTCATATTTTATGCATTATTTTAAACTACAAAATTTGAATTTAAAAAATTGATTAATGACATGACTATTAATCTTTGATCACCATGAAAATTTGCAAGCATGAAGAATATACGAAAATAATGCAATTTAACGGTGAATTTGTCAAAATTCATATCGAATTAAAAAATATTGAGTGATCTAATATTGTTTAGAGTTACATCAGGTATAACTTGAACTCAATCCTATGTATATATAGGCAAAACTTAAATACAGTACCTTAAATACTATTACTTAGGTTCCCCCTCTTCAATTTTTGCCATCTATCTAGTTTATTGACTTATACAAACAACGTTAATATACTTTTTCTTTATGCTTTTTTTTTTCTTAATCTTTTATTCCCCCTATCCTGTGAGAGAACAGAGAACCCCATGGCATTAGCATCAAATTTAGATCTCTCTTGCTTCTCACTCTCAATCTAAACCAATTGAAGCCAACAAAGGGTAAGAAGGACCAATGGGTGAAAGATAAGAAGAAGAAGGAGGTCAAGGATGAGAAGGATAAGATGAAAAGGAAGAAGCGGGAGTTGTGATTTGGGAAAGATGGAGAGGGATTACCTGTAGAAGATTGAAGAGATTTTACAAATCAATATATGAGCTGGGTTTAGAGCTACACCCGGTGTAATTCTAAACATTTTAACAACATATAATAACTTTTTATTGAATTAATATTTCATAAATCCCACCGCTGGATTGTATACTCTCTATGTTATTAACACGCATACAAAGTTTCGTGCCAATCGGATGCAATTTACTATTGGATCTAAAAACTCATCTTTTATGCACAATTTTAAATACGAAAAATTTTAAATTTAAATACTTGAATGATGGCATAGTTATTGATCTTAGATTATCTTGAAATTTTGCAAATATGTATAGTATAAGAAGGAAATTTAATCCAACGGTGGATTTGTTAAAATTCGTATCCAATAAAAAAAATATTGAATGGTGTAATAATGCTTAGAGTTGCACTAAGTGTAATTTGAATCCACCCCCCCCCCCCCCCACACACACACACAAACACACACTCTGAATGTTTTATAATATTGTGGGGCACGAGAATTTAAATAAAGTACCTGTGCCACGTGTTGTATCTATGGCCGAGGAGCTCCTTATCGTGCCGAGGAGGTCACATGCTTGGACAGTAAGGCCACACCAGTGGCACGTAACCAGAGGAGGTCATACAGTAGTGAAAGAGATTCAGAGAGGGAGTCAGCCCTGACATGATTGAAGGGATGGTGGCTGCCCCCACATTTAATGCATCTCAAAACCTCATGGCTGCATTTATGAGGAGAGGACCTTTGAACAGTGATGTCTTGGCCACCACAACTCACAAAGGGTTGGAAAGGTGTCTAATGGGACAAGCACTTATGTGGTGGACTGATGATCAACAAGTGGAGGGCCAGGTCGCCTAGAGGGAGCTATATAAGGTGAATGACCTTCCAAGGAGAAGAGGAGGAAAATTTGTAGAGAAAACACTGTAGTGTTAAGAAAAGCAGCTATAATCAAATCTAAGAGAAATATATTCAAGAACTACTTTCCTCGGACATTGCCGAGGAAGAATTTCTTTGCACCACATTTGACTATTCATTGTTTTTCCTTGTTATTTTATCAACTCTAGCCCATTAAGGTCGTTGTCGTTTCGTTGAAGCCTAGCTTTTTAGCCCACTCTCTACAAATTTATTGTATTGAGTCTTTGGGCCTTAATCCATTCATCCTTTGGACTTAAGGGCCAAAGCTTGCCCCTATAAATATGCTTGAATCACTTCTAGCCTTGAAAATGCTTTTTTTAAGTTCTTCACTTAGTCCTACTTATCGTATCAAAAGTAACTTAGCCCTCGAGGATAGAATGAGACGTAGCCTCGAAGTGCAAAATTTTCTATCAAATAAACATACTTGCTGCAAGTACAAGAAGTGATTCAAGGTTGCACAAAATCCTGGTCTAGTGACACAGTTGACTTGCGTAACTCTTTCAAAAAAACTGGTTTAGTGACGCAGTTTGACTCTCCCCTAAAAAAAAAAAAAAAAAAAAAGGGCTATACATCACAGCTTTTCTTGTTCTACAATCTTATTAGCTGCTCTGTATGTTTATAGAAGTTATATCAAAGAACCTTGGTAAAATGACTTGCGTAATTACCTCTGAAATCTAACCTCTTACAAATGCAGTAAGGATCAAGAGTACCCCAAAAGCTACGGCAATGGCAACCACAACTATCATTATCACCTTCATCTTTTGCTTGTTTTTCACCTCTTTTTGATTGAATTTGCAATAGAAATGCAAAAATGGTTTAGTGATGCAATAAAACTGATGGAAACAAAGATTTTAGCTTCAATGGCATGTCAAAATATGAATTAAAGAGCAACGAAGACTATAGGCACGTTACCTTTCTCTAATGCAGATATTCGAATTTATACATTCTGACTATCAACATCCATCCTGTTATTAGCTGCGATCTATCTAATATCAATTAGATCCCCAAACCACATGGCACAACCACTTATTTCATATCTAATATTTGAGTTTGTAAAAGCCATATAGTTACAGTTGTTCAAACATTTGTCTTTGCATTCCTCAACATCCATGCTTTCTTCCACCCAAGAATTTGTAGAATCTAGCGATTTGAGTCCAAAAAATTTAACAAACACAATTTTATCTTTATCCTGGCAGCTTAATTGCTTATTGCATTCACATCCCTTATACCACTCTTCTGGATTCCATGTTTATAGTGATTTAAGCTTGAATCCTTCTACACATTGACAGACAGGGGACTCACCCATGATACAATTTCCATGAGTACCACATAAATTATAAGTGTCGCATTTGTCTTCTGGCAAATTCAAGAACATGCTACATTCATTTTTTTTCTTTAACCCATATGTAGCGCTCATACTGTGATTGGTTCAAAACTGCTCTTGTGATTACATATTCTTGAATCATATCGAACTTGAAGTAAACCTCATCTTTGTTGTAGACATAAGTGAAGCTGTAATCCTGGGTGGACTTTAAATCTGGCATAACCACTGAAAAAAAGGCCATTCCATGGGTCAGACTGGAAGTACTTCTGGGAGCCGGTCTTCATGAAAAATTCAGGGTAATTGTGAAGTTCAATCCCCTAGCTCAGTTCTCTAGGTGAGGGGTCATCTGAACTCTTCCATGAAGATAGATGCCAATTCAGACCAATCCTTAAGTCCTATCCAAGCTTCATCCCAGGTAGCCACGAATAGCGTCCTAGGTTTCCTTCATTATCTTCTCTTAATACTAGATTTCCAGAATCTAAAAGCTCAACAACTGGACTCCCTGCCTCTTTTGTTGAATTTGCCAATCAAGCAACGATCATATTCTGGCTAAAAAGAACAAGGCTACCTGAACTGTTTAACATCAACACGCCAGACGAGTCGCTAATTAGTTTGAGCCGGTTTGCTACCCAAACAACCGTTTTAACTGTGATATTGTTGTACCAAATTCTCAAGTAACAGTTAGTGGAATTACTGGGACTGAAGAACCCCAGGACAAAGCCTCCATCTTTAGAGACCAAGGTTGGCTTCTCAATGTCACTGAGGAATTTGGATTTAGTAATGCTATCAGCAGCATCCGAGAATACAAAGAATAAAATAAGCAAATTGGAACTCAACACCACAAAAGCAAAGATGTCCATTGCTTGCTGGTCTTAAATCTCCTAACTAACCCATAGTTTTAAAAATCAGACTAGACCGCCCGGTTCGATTGGTTCAATCGAGAATCAGTTAATAATTTGGTTTGGTTATGACTAAAAATCAAAAATCAATTAAAATTTGAAATAATCAGGAACCGGCCGGTTCAACTGTAAAAACTGGGAACCAGTATGGTTGAACTGGTTATTGGTTGGTTGGGTTGAAAACCAAAACTAACCTAAAAATGCTCACACCTCTCTTAGTCTTTCTCAATCTCATTTTTTTCCCTTCAAAGCTAGCTTTTTGGAGCTATGATCCTACCCATGGGTCACAAATCTTTAGAGAAAGAGGGAAAACATACCTATAGACACAGTGAGAGAAAGACCTGGGCTTATTTGGATTTGGAGAGGAGAGACCACAATCAATACATACACTCGCCTCCATCCATTTGAAACCGTGTGGCTAGATATTTTACTTTTTTTTTTCTTAAAGAATCAGATAACAGAGGACTGATTTTTGAGTTTAGTGAAGTGTTGCTTTTGTGAAGAGTGGCAGCACTTTAGTAGTGAAGTGTTGCTTTTTATACTCATGAATCAAAATCTAGCCATGTCAGATCATTTAATCTCCACTATCCAATCTTTAATGTGATCCACCTGTCAATATGCCACAGTGAGAGAAAGACCTAGGCTTATTTGGATTTGGAGAGTAAAGACCACAATCAATACATACATTCGCCTCAATCCATTTGAAACCGTGTGGCTAGATATTTTACTTTTTTTTTTTTTTTCCTTAAAGAATTAGATAATAGAGGAATGATTTTTGAGTTTAGTGAAGTGTTGCTTTTGTGAAGAGTGGCAGCACTTTAGTAGTGAAGTGTTGCTTTTTATACTCATGAATCAAAACCTAGCCATGTGAGATCATTTAATCTTCACTATTCAATCTTTAATGTGATCCACCTGTCAATATGCCACCTTATTTTCAATATTCTTACTGCTTAGGCACGTGCAACACTAATAGATTTCAGCATTAGAGCATCCACATTAGTGGATGTAAAATTTGTCTATTTTGCAAAAAAATATATATTTTTTCTATTTTATATACTCACTTTTACAAAACATTCAGATAAGTTTATCTATTCTACCAACTATTTTATTTAAATAATAATATTTTTTTAATTTTTTATTATATCAAACAAACAACTACCCAACGATTGTTATAAACTCCCTCTAAGTGGGCAATGCACTCCCTGAGAACCCGAAAGCTGTTAAAGTCAACATAAGTAACTCCAGCACTCCAAAAGTCCGAAGGATCAAGGTCATAATCAAGGACATTGAGGGTTCATGGTGTTTAATTAAGGTAATATTAATATGAAAATTTTGCATGCAAATATATGGCCTAATGGTGGTAACTTAAAAGAGTGCCACATGGCCCATTAATAAGCCAATACTTTTTGCATGGCCGACCACATATGCTCGCACTCCTCTCCACTTTCACTCTCTCTCTCTCTCTCTCTCTCTCTCACAGTGAGTCCCTCTCTTCCTCCTGAATTCTCAAAAGTAAAACTAACCCTAGCTCCTCTCTCATGGCAGCCAGCAACTGTTTCGAAATCCATTGTCATCGACTTTTGCTGCGGTCCCTGCGAATCTGATACGCAGTGCCAATCTTGGCAGAGACTCAGCCGCACAGTATGTCCCGAATTGTCATATCAGATCGATCGACTACACTGTCTTTTAAGATTTCATTTATGAATTGCTTATAAAACTGCCTAACCCTTGCTTTCCTTTACAATGAAAGGAATTGGGTATTGCATATTATATTCAAAAATGGTGGTCTAAGCCAAGAAGCATGTGTGCTCTCTGTTTTAGAGTGGCCAAAACCTTGCCAGAAATCTTTCTCACATGTGGGCTTCAATTCTTCCCGCTGTTTTGTTCTTTTGGCCAGGTGGTTGGTCACTCTAAACACAGCATACAAATATATTATGTAGTCACGGCCATATACTTTTTCTACTACATAGATCATTTCTCCTTTCTCTTCATCAGATTCACAAGCACGTAAAGTTCAGTGGCCATGGTTTAAATACCCTAAATAGTTGTTTTCTCAATTGTTTTGTACAGTATTCTTTTTTATTTTCTGGTCTTTTTTGTTAAATGCCTTAAAAAGTTGTAGCTAACTAAACAAATTAAACAACTCCTTTGGGATTCTTTTTTTATCAGCTCATCTATTTAAATCTTATGCACTAAGTTTCATATTAAAAAAATGAAACCAAACAATTATAATTTTCTATATAATTAATTTTAACTTGTCATTTTTAGTGTTCAATCAAAATTAATCACCAATTATCCTATGTAATTAGTCTCACCTAGTTAGACACACATTAACTATTAGAATTTGATCTTGCAATATATTTCAATTCAATCATCTGATTGAGTCAACAAACATACTATTGTGATCTTTGAAACCTCAAGATCATCCCCAAGAAGTGTGACAAATTAATTAATGGTTAAAATTACATTTGTGCCCTTGATGTGTGAAATGACCATTTTGCCATATTCAAGATTAAATTATGAGTGCAAAATGAGATGTTTACATGTGTGCAGGTGTATAAAATGGAAACTCTCCTAATTTAAAAGGGTTATTATTTGATCTTTTCAAAGAGTAAAATTTAAAAACACACATTTTTCCTGTCTCTTTTCTTTGCAAACCAAAGGAAATGTAGAATTCTCACATTTTCTTCTTTCCTTTCTTTCCTATATCTAAACATAGCAAAGGGAAATATTTTCTTCTCTTTTTCCTCTGTTAGGACATATGTGGTTCACTTGTTAGGAACATATGTCACTATTTTATGTAATTGGGTAATCTTTTGACAAAATGCACTTTACTTGTATTTGGGTAGATCTAGGATGTGTTTAATACTTCAAGAAACTTTGTTTCAAGATCAAGCGTTGAAGCCATGCAAGTCTATCCAAGTTTCAAGCCAAGAAAGTGCCTGTCATTAAAGCTCCACAGCTAGCTCAACAGCTAGCCATCTATCAAGGTTTAGAGAGCTTATCAGCCCTGTGGCTCAACAGCATCTCGAACAGTTAGGCATCTATCGAGGTTTAAGAAAAATAGATTTTCAGTTCTGTTTTGACTCTAATCTGTGATTATATGTTTGAGCTTTCTTTTCTCACAACCCTAAACATATAAAAGGATTATTTTAAGGGCCGTCAAAGTGGACACAAGTTACATAAGTGTTGAGAAAAGTTTGTTCAAGCAAATTGTGACTGGAGACAGAATTTGCCCTAGTTCATCATTCTTGTGAAGAAGTTGTTGTGTTTGTACACTGTAAGGTTTTGTAACCAAGTATCATCTGGATCTTCATCATGTGGATGAATTGAAGAACTTTGCAACCAACAACCTTCTCTAGTTGGTTATTGAAGTCACGTACTGGGATCTGCACAATTAGTTAGTCACGTACTGGGAGCCGTGCATCAAAAGAAGAGATTGTCACTACAGAATAAGTCCAATTGGGTATTGGGGTAAGGGTTCAACTGTAAATTGGTATAAGGTACTAGGATTCCTTTACTTGTAACTGCTTGTTGTGATAATAGTGGATTCTCGAGAGTGGTGACCTTAAAATCACATAGTAGGGTTTTTGCCGTGTAAGTTTTCCCCATTCATAAACAAATCATCATGTCAATTTATTTTCTACTACATACTTAGTTTAATTGGTGATTTGTTTGTGCTACCACGCGTTTGCATGTTAATTTGATTAATTAATAAACTTGGCTAATTAATCAATTAATTCATCACAAGGCGTCAATACGTTTTTGGCCTATCACCTTCCTTCCCCTTCGTTGTTTCTCTCTCTTCCGTTTCCCTAGCTAAGACCAAACATAGTGTAAACTGGCTTCAAGTTTCAGAGTGTGACTATTTTAAACTCAAATTAGTCATTGATGTTTGTGCTAACTTTATTTTGGTTTACTAATAAATAAATTGTGGGGGAGGATTAGAGAAAATATACCGTGTATATAGTATATGTTTCCTCCTTCTCAATTCTCTAATGGAAGTAGACCTACACGTGGGGTCCACTTTTATGTGAGAGGACAGATACATGCACAAATGCATGGTATACCTCCTTGGAGGTAAGATCCATGCAATACCTGCAATACTTTTAATCATGATGATTGATTTCAATGATCAGAAAAATTGATAGTTCATTGATCTGTGTCCTCTCTTCATGTTCTCCCCTTTCTCAGTTTCTAATATTTGGTCATTTGTATTTACCTCCAGGTCCTCCACTCTCACCCATCACCACCACCACCATCTCTCCAACCCCAATCCCCTTAAACCACCGTTCCCAAGTCGTTGCCACCACTAGTACCATACTGTTCTGAGTGGTATTGGTGCTTTAGTTAGAGACTCACCTAACCCATAATCGTTGCTTTGTCGTCTTGTCTTGAGGCAGGTGTAAGTGTAACACAAGATGAAGCTCAGGTGAGATTTGTGGGCATGGACCACAAGAGGATTAGTTGTTCTCTTTTGGTTAATTTGTTGCTTTGACAATTTTCCCTAGAAGCTTTATTGAAGAAGACAAAAGATCAATGCTTTGGTCTATTCTCTAAAGGTTCTATTGAAGAAGGAGCCATCCATTCACAAACTAACAAAATCTTAGGATCCATTTGGTTGAGAAAATAGAAAAGTTGGAGTATAGAAAATATAGAGAGGGTAGAAAAGTAGGAAGATAGAAGGGATTTTAGTTTCCCTCATTTGTGTTTGGTTGGAGTGGTGAAAAAGTGGAGGGATGAAAATCTCATTTGTTTGGTTGAGAAGAAAAGTGAGAGGATAGAAAATATAATTTGTATAAAATTACTCTTATGCCCCTATTGCATAATATAAGAAATAATTTCCTTGCAATCATTAAAAACAAACTTATTGTCAATTAAAAAAAAAAATATATATATATATATATATATATCTTATAAAATTTCAAATGCTTACTCAGTGTTGAGGGCTAATTTTTTAAGCCTTTGGGGAAAAAAAAAAAATCCAAATAATTATGGGTATAAAATAATGGAAAAAACAAATATTGGCCCACTTATCTTTGCTAAATGGGTTGGACAGGCCCACAAATACAACAAATATAGATCAGCTTTTTTTTTTTTTTTTTAATAGTCAATATAGATTAGCTTCTATCTCCTTCAAATAAGCTGCCAGAAGAATTGTCCCAACACAAAGTCTAAGGATTGTTGTTTGAGGGATTTTAGAGAGGATGGAAAATTTAAGAAAAAAATGTGGAGAGAGAAAATTGGGAGGGTGTTGGTTGGGAGGTTGAGTGGAAAATTTTGTGGTGGGCCCCGACATTTTCTCTCTGGACTTACCAAAAAGTTTTCTTTCCAACATAGAGAGAAAATTAAGGAGAGAAAACATGGGTTCTAGCAAAAATCAAATTTGCCCCTCTGCATTGAGTTACGTTTTCCACTTTTCCTTCTTGTTATTTTTTTTTCAAGCTTTTTGAATTTATGTTGCTTTTTTTTTTTTGATCAATGGTGGGTCCTTGGTGGCTTTCACCTCTTTTTTTTTTTTTTAGAAGGAACCTCTTAACAAAGAAAAATAAAATAAAATAATAATATTAATAATGTGTTAAATTTTATAAGATATTATTTTTTTAATAATTTTAATTGATAATAAGTTTATTTTTAATGATTGTAAAGAAATTATTTCCTACTACCGCACACTCTTAGTACGGTAGTCACGCCACAAGTATAAATGCTTGTGGGATGTGAAGAGCAAGGGTCGGAGTTCAAGTCTCCAAGAGGGAGTTTCACACACATATATACTTAGATTAGGTTATAGTAAAAATTCTATCTTGTATAAAAAATATATATATATATATATATATATATATTTCCCCTATATTATGCAATAGGGGCATAAGAGTAATTTTATACAAACTATATTTTCTATCTCCTCACTTTTTTTCTCAACTAAACAAATGAGTTTTTCATCTCTTTACTTTTCCATCATTCCAATTAAACACAAATGAAAGAAACTAAAATTTCTTCTATCCTCCCACTTTTTTATTCTCTGCATATCTTCTATTCTCCCCCTATCTTCTATTCTCCCACTTTTAAGATTCCTAATTCCTATGAGTTGTTTGTCTCCATTTGATACATTTTAATTCATAATGCTGAAATTTTCTTCCACTTATAGTTCTAACTACTTTAAATATTTGTATTACTTGGCTGGAGCTTCATTTTGGTAAACAGAAAGTGTCAAATATTGTAGATTGTTCCATATTTTCAGATTTATTTATTTATTTTTGTAAAAAAAGAAAGAAAAAAGAAGTCCACAATCAGGCTTTGCAAATTGCAATGCCTTTAACTTTTACTACATCACATTTGCCTTGTTCATCCTTATTCATTGTCAAACATTTTTTCCCCTCTATCAATATTCATATACCAAAAAAAACACATTCTCAAAAAAATATACCAAAAAAAAAAAATTGAAAGTTTATATGACATCCCAAATCATTAATAGTGAAACTAAAACAATTCTTAAATTTAACACATATAAAACAAAACAAAGAATCAAACAAAACACGCCAAAACTATATATATATATATATATTTATATCTATTATATTAAATCTAAAATTAGGCTAGATGTGATTATTTCTCCCTATTATTTTGAATTTGGATATTTTTTCTTGCTATTATTTCAGTAAACCATAACTATATGATTAAATATAGAATTAGTCTATATAGTAAGAACGTATATCATATTATCATAATGTAGGTAAATAAAACAAAGAATTGACTCCACTATGTTAGATGACATAAATCTTCGTAACTAATCTATTATATTTAGAGTTAGAAGGCCTAAAAGTTGATTCAAAAGGAACAACCATGAATTCTTGTAACATATATTATACATAAGGTATGGATAAAAAATACAAATAATAGGGTAGAATAGTGATGAAGCTCATACTTTAAAGCAATATAAAGCATAAACTTTTATGACTTTGTGGTATGCAAACAATACTTTCTTGGGTGGTTACAATATACGGATACTACTTCCTACAATCTATATCTATATATTGCTAAAAGTTGAAGTGTAGAATTTAATATTGCTACGCTCACATTGAGTCAAGTCAGCAGCCACGTTATTCCCATCCTCTTTTCTGAATTTTTAATTTAATTTTAAAATAGATTTTACCAATTTTAAAATACTAATAAAAATAAAATTATTTTTAGCCCTATCTCTACTTTAAACTTTAAAGTCCACTTCTTATACATTTAATTCCACTATAAAGCCCAAGCCCACACCCAAAGCCTTTTCAACTAAATCCTTAATGTTTTTTCACGGTTACAACTACCTGTCTCCCAATCCCACATTTTGTTTCATTGTTTCAGGTTTAGTCCCTTCCCCTTCCCCACTTTTTGATTCTCACGGTTTTAGCTTCTGTTCTATTGTTTCACTCACAGTTTCATCTTCCTATTCTACAGTTTCAGCTTCTGTTTTGGCTTCTAATGGCAGCCTCTCTATCTTCCTTCCTTCCTCTCCTCACATCTATATAAATTCTGGTGTAAGTGAAGTGGTTCAGTTGAGGTATCCCTACATTCTAATTTCTTTTGTGCTCTATTCTTTTGCTTGATGGTTTTTTTTTTTTTCCCCTTTCTACATTTTTCTGCCTAGGGTGTTGAATTTGTTACTACTGGGTTATTTAATTGGAGCACTACTTCTTTTGGGTATGTTCATTATGATTTTCTAGCTACATTGAATCTATATATTAAATCTGTCACCTTTTACTATTTCGTGCTGTGCTTTATTCTTTTGTTTGATGGTTTTTTTTTTTTTTTT